>NW_022966998.1:0-429 GCF_012274545.1 Fukomys damarensis
ATTGACTAAAGTGACCTGTGCTTCATTTTTGTTTTGTCCAGCATGCAGTGTTTCTGGAGAATGCCCTTGTAGGTGGGACCTTTTCCCATAACTTGGAACTTCACAGCACTCAGGAAGGGAGGGTTTTATGCCCTTTCACCAACTAACATCTGTGTGCAGTTAATCTATAAGTGATAGGACAGGTAGGAGCTGAGAGAAAATTCAGAAATTGTGTTACACATTGGAGCTTAGGTGCACATTCAACGGGGTTGTTAAATACACGTGATTTTTCAACTTTGGTTTAACTATGAAACCCACACCCAAATACACATTTAGAGAAATTCCAAAGCTGTCATTCTCCGTAATCCGCACCATAACCCTCACCTTAACCCTGACTCTTGAAGAGATGCTTATATTTCTACATCATTCCTAATACTGAATGTCAAATTA
>NW_022966999.1:0-280 GCF_012274545.1 Fukomys damarensis
TGTTTTTGTGCTTTGCATTATAGTCTATGAGTTTTAATTAAGCAAGAAAAATTGATGTAGGACATCTTATTCCTGTTATTATTTATTCGTGAGTAAAAACAGTTTGACCAGTCTTTCATTTATTTTAGATTTGAAGATATCTATGTTTGGAACACAATAGTAAGACAATTGATTACCATGGGACTATAAATAGATGATATTGTGATTTTTCTATGGGTTTATTTTTTGGAAGCATAAACCATACTATTCCTGGAAAATAAAAAATGCTAATCTTACAACT
>NW_022967000.1:0-1545 GCF_012274545.1 Fukomys damarensis
CAGTAACTGTTCGATCCATGTCAGCTGTGTAATGTATAGGGCCTGTTTTAGCCAAGGCATGCCAAGTAGATGGAGAGGCCAAACTAGAGTATTGGTGTATGGGTGGCATCCTGACAAAGTCACTACAGTATGCAGGACAAAAAATCATTAAATATAGGACATATGCTATATATACAGAAAACCTGGAAGCCCTATAGACTCAATAAAGATTATTTTCTAAAGAGACCTAGGAACCTAGCTACAAAAGACTCTGAGGGCACCCATACATGACATCCAATAACCTTTGTTTTCTGCTAAGGCTGAAACTCATGTAGCAGAAAGAGCAGTGGATAGTAAGTCAAGAACACTGGATTCTACTTTGGTTGTATCTTAATTCCATCCCATCTTTTCTGTTTTTCAGTCACAGTACACTCACTATTCCTGTGCATCCAGGTGTCTGTATGTAATTAGCCATTTTCCTATCATCGGTCCGGTGGGTTGTTTCCCTGACAAAATGCAGAGTTTTAAATAAGACCTACCCTGAGAGGTATAGTTCATTCCCCTTAGTGAAGAAACTGAGGCCCAGAAGCACTAAACAGCTGCAGGAGGCCAGGCAGCTCACAGTGGCCAAGCCCAGGCTGACCAGACTTGGCCCATGCTGGTGCCTGTGGAATAGCCCTCAGTCGTGACATCTCATCTTCCTGCTTATGTACCACTGCACTGTGTAATGCCTATTGCTTTTCTTTCTTTTTCCTTTTCTTGCCAGCCAAGTGACTCACATCCTCCCACCCTCAGTCCTGTAAATTGGGTATTTGAACTAGTGTGGGCCTCAGGAAGGAGCAGGAATCTATGGTTTTGGCCTCTGTTTTTATGAGGGAGGCCTAGTGTATTTTGGCAAGGAAAGGCTCCTCTTTGCTTAAAGAAAGTTAAGTGATAGTGAAATAAATTGTTTTGTTTGCTTTGTTTGAATAAAAGGATTGGAAATAAGGAGAAGAATGATAAATGACTTCCAATTCTATTCATCATTCTTGCTGCAAAATTGAGAGAACCTAAACTCTTCCCATGGCTGCCTATCTCTTAAATATATCTTGCCTCACTGCTGAAGCCTGTGGTAGAAATACATGCTCAAGGGCCCTTTTCTTTTTATGTGAAAAATATTTTTCAGCCACAGTGTCAAGAATATATGATTTGTTTAGAAACTTGAATTATTCAAGGCCTATTTACAGGCAATTCAAGGTTATTTTTTGCCTTTCTCTGACTTCTCTCCCTATTCTTTCTTCTTTTGTTTGTTTGATTAATTAGTTAATTATTTATTTGCTGGAGATTGAATCCAGAGCCTTCACATTGAACTACATCCCCAATTTTTTTTATTATTATTTATTTTAAGACAAAGTACTACTAAGTTGCTAAGGTGTTCAGACTTGGCTCAAGTCTCTGATACTTCTGCTTCACCCACCCAGAGTCCTGGGGATACAGGCTTGTACCCCCCAAGGGTTTTCTTAAGAGTAAGAAAGCATGAAAAGTGGAGCCTTGGGACACACACACACACACACACACACACACACA
>NW_022967001.1:0-209 GCF_012274545.1 Fukomys damarensis
TTTGCTTAGTTTTACTCTACACTTGGGTGTGAGTGGAATGTATCACACCTATTTGGACTGTGACTTTCCACTCCTTTAGCATCCTGGTTTAACTGTCCTTTTTAATTACGCCAGAATAACATGTACATGTCCTCTACCTCTTATTTGCCTCCTTTGTGACTGTTGTTTTTGCATGCACTTGAATGCATGAGTTTTGCAAAGCTCTTGGA
>NW_022967002.1:0-205 GCF_012274545.1 Fukomys damarensis
AATTAAATGTTAAGACTTGTGTACCAAAAAACTATGAAACATAGCTGAAATAAATTAAAGAAACCTAAATAAATAGAAAGGCATCCTATTAACATGAGCCAGAAGACTTAGAATTATTAGGTTGGTAGTACACCCGAAACTGATGGTCAGTTTCCGTGCAGTCCCTATCAAAATTCCACCTGGCTTATTTTGCAGAAATTTTCAA
>NW_022967002.1:226-488 GCF_012274545.1 Fukomys damarensis
AAAATGCAAGCTATCTAAAGAGACAAAAATCATCACACTCATTATTTCAAAACCCACTACAATGCTGTAGAATTCAGAATAATATGATTCTGATACATACATCAAGGAATAGAATCATGAGTACAGAGATACATGATTAGCCGATTTTTGACATGAGGGCCAAGACAATTCTGTAAAGAGAAATAATAGTATTTTTAACAAACAGTGCTAGGGTAACTATGGAAATCTATGTGTATAAGAATGAATTTTGTTTCCTACCTCA
>NW_022967003.1:0-2328 GCF_012274545.1 Fukomys damarensis
TTTTTTTTTTTTTTTTTTTTTTTTTTTTTTTTTTTGGTACCAGGGATCAAACTTGGGCCCTTTCACTCACGAGGGAGGTGGCAGAACCACTGAGCCAAATCCTCGGCTGGAGGTCTGATGTTAGAGGTGGCTTCAGTCAGCCAAGAAGGGTCTGGGAAGGGAGACTGGACCCTCCTGGGAGGGGGTCTCATCTCTCGGGTTTTCGGCACCAGATGTTAGGGTGAACCAAAATATGATGGAGACCACCAGAACAGGCAAAATGGAAGCAACAAGCAAGGTTTTATTTTCAGCCTGGGTATAGACTAGTCAAGGGTGACAAAGCCATTGACCCAGGGGGCTGGGCAAGGTGAAATTTTACAGGGGAGTTTGGTTAGGGGAGGGGTAGTGCCAGGAGGAGTGGAAAACTGTCCTGCAGTGGAGGAAGTCTTTTGTGTAGGGCAGGCTGTTTATCTCAAACCCAGGCCTTGGCTTCTTATTATCCTTTGTACCTTGCAGGATGTGTAACTATGTTGCCTGGGAAGTTTTTCTCTTCTATCTGGGCTGGGGTCTGACACTTTCTTATGGGTCCCCCCCATATATACCATGCTACCTTTCAGTAGAGTTAATTTTCATCCTTTTGTTTCTTTTTATTGACTTATTGCACTGACAGGACCTCAGTACAGTGTTGAATGGCGTTGTCAAATGTGTTGCCTTATTTTTGATCCTAGGAGGACAGCATTCAGCCTATTTGCTGTAAGTTTTCTGTGGATGCACATGCAGGAAGTTTCCTTTAGTTTCTGCTTTGTTGAGAGTTGTATAAGTGTTGCATTTTTGTCCAGTGTTATCTTCTGCATCTATTGTTAGTGGCTATATGATTTGCTTTGGCAATGAAAGATGAATGCCAGTCACAGTCATCTCTTCTGGGCAAGAGCTTTAGGATTTACTATGTCACAGGTACTGTACAGCATCTTTCCTCTTGTAATAAACAAAAACTCAAAGTAGTTTACATTTAAGAGAAAGTAGCCAGCACTGAGTGGAAAATTACTAGCAGCTAAACTTGTGGATGTTGTAGACAAACTGTAAAGTCCAGGGACCTGGAAGACCCCTAAGCACACAGTATGTTGGGGCAGGGATAAACTAACAAGTAAGTCTGTGTTGAGAAATATGGATGTAATCCAGTGTGGTAGAGAAAATAATACTCTGTAAGGAAATAATGAATTTTAGGCCACATGTGGGAAGATTGTATATCTCATCATACTCAGCCACCGAGGAACCGGGGGAGGGGGTAATCTGCACACTAGGGAATAAAATGCTTGCTGTAACTGCCCCGGGGGTGCCTGCCTACTGGACACAGTCTTGCAAGACTGACATTCAAGTCTCACTTTCACTGTCTTTGTGTCTGAGTCCATTCCTTGTGTTTGGCCAAGTGAGTGTACTTTCCAAGCCCTGCTGCAGTAATGGTAAACACTTCTGTTGCAATGAAGCTAGAAATAAACTTTGGTTGGGTTAGCCATGAGGGTTTTGAGCTGTTTATTAGTGCATCGTAGTCTAATGGAGAAAGTTCTTGCCTTGAGGAGAAACTTCTTCTTTTCAGAGAGTTTACATTGTAGTACCAGGGAAGAAGATGACTAATATAGTGTCAGGTGTGTATTAGTGCAATGAAGAAAATAAAGCAAGGTTCAGGACAAAATATTTAAATGTTAGATAAAGGTATTAAGGAAGGGCTCCTTGAAGAAGGCAAGAGTTGGGCCGAGAGCTGACGTGAAGGAGAGTATGAAATATCTAGGTGGGATCTGGCATTTCAGGTACAGAGATCCACCTGTGCATAGCCCTAGATAGGAAGTCTGGACTGCTGGGCATGGAAGGTTGTGACCAAGCTGAAAGACGCTGTGATATCGTTCACCTCCTGTCACCTCTCTCCCTCTTTCATAGGACTCTGCACAGTCACACTGGATTTCTTCAGCTCTTTGTCTAAGCCTGGCCATTCTGTTCGAAACATTCTTCCCCGCTTCTCCAGGATAACATCTCTTGGACTCAGTGCAAATGCCAGTCCTCCTGGAAGCCTTCCCAGTCTACATGCTACGTTAGTGTCTCGTCGTTTTCCGAACACAGCACTGATCACACTGCTGTAACGTAAACAGATTTATCCAATACTTCACACACTCAAAGAAATAATATAGGGTGTACCATATATCTATTTATCATTCAACAGAAGCAATGACACACCGTCAGTTGAAGCTCTCTTAACACTCTTGTATCTCCCTACTCTCAACCAGTATTTGAATTTAGTGTTTACCTTTCCATGTGTCTATAGACACACACACTCACACACACACACACACACACACA
>NW_022967004.1:0-728 GCF_012274545.1 Fukomys damarensis
TTATTATTATTATTATTATTATTATTATTATTATTATTATTACTATTATGTTCTCTTCTGTTAAAATATAAGCTGTTTAAGAGTAGACATTTGTGTTTGTGTTCACTAATGTCTACCAATCACCTAAAATTATGCCAGGCACATAACAGAAATAATTCATTTGGAGCAGTTCTTATTCATTCCAAATAGGTATTAATAAATTATTTAAAGTAAAACCTAAAAGTTATCCTTTATTCAAGGCATTTATAAACTGTTTTTTCTTCAGTGAAGTTAACTATTAACTGTATGTTAGGTATTCTTCATTCTTGTGACGGATTTTTTTTAACCCATCTGACATACCTGGTCATTAGTTGTTGAACTATTTAACAAATATTGATTGAGCACAAACTATGTGCTATCCTCTTTCCTAGGTGATTTCCCTGACATGGCATTGTCTGCTGGAGTCTTTGCATATGGAATTAGCCAAACAGATTTACATTACAAGAATGAAATCTGTTGATCCATGTAACCATTTGGCTAACAGTGAGTGAGGCCATAATATGCTCCAAAAGACTGATTCCACTCCAGGTAGCTGAATGTCACAAGCCACCTAAATGTATTTCTTTGATATATGGCAGAAAGGAAACCAATTATAGATATGCTTATCCAGATTTCAGATCTAGTTCAATTTTTGTCAACATCTTTCAAAGGAAACCCAGCTGCTAACCCCTGAACACCCACTACAGGAG
>NW_022967005.1:0-245 GCF_012274545.1 Fukomys damarensis
ACATAAATCAGAGACTGAATAATATCAGTATACAGGGTCAATTTTAATCCTGTTTTATATTATCCTCAAAAATATATCTTTCCCTTTATAAAATGCAGTTATATTGTTAATATTTATCAGTTATCTTAAGGTTAATAGAATCTTCTCAGCTAATTGTATTTTTAATAATATGTGTCATTGGAAAACATGATTAAGATGGTCACACTAAACTTTGAAACTTTTACAAAATTATACAAATATTCAAA
>NW_022967006.1:0-229 GCF_012274545.1 Fukomys damarensis
CTGTATTCACAGAGCTTTTCGAGCTCTCCCTTGAATAAGCAGTCACCCCAGTACAGAATGTGTGTCTTTACTCCATCAGCCCTGGGAAGACAGCTTGTACTGATGAGTAGAAAGGGAGCGGGTAAAATGAAAACCTCCTGTCAAGAGTGTTAGATTTTCTTCTTAAAAACAACCTTTAGCTACACACAGCAGCATGTGCATCCATAGATACCAGATTCATAGCCTCTAT
>NW_022967007.1:0-1504 GCF_012274545.1 Fukomys damarensis
ACGTTCTGGATCCCAGCCATAACAGTGGCTAAGGCAGAACCTAAGAGGCACCTAACCTGCCTTAGAAAACCCCCAAGGGCCTCGGTGAAGGAGGAATGGTCCAACAGAGACTTGGAGGGCACAGTAGAGTCAGGTAAAGGTTGGCAGAGGCCAGCAACCAGAGGTTGTGCTCCAGGCTGAAGCAACAGCCCACAGTGAAAGTAGGGGCCAGCAAGAGCTTGGCTGGCTACAGAAACAGAAAGTTCTGTAAGGCTGCAGTGACCAGGTAAGACCATAGAACGTGGAGTTCTAAAGCTAGGAAGGCAAGTAAAGTTCAAGTACCCAAGTTCTCCTGTCAGAGAAAATAGGCAGGGACCATTTTTAATGTTCTAGTACCTTACATGGAGGAGTAGCAAGAGCAGATCAGTATTTCTGAACAACCACTATGTTCTCCCTTAACTTTGTATTTTCCTTTATGCTATTGAATACAGTTCTCCTTATAAGGATTGAAAGACATAGATCCTTAACCTGGCTAGATTTCCCAGGAGAGATTACATTTATTTGTTTGTTTTGCTCATCTCCAAGTAGAGTGCAGAAGATTGCATCCAAAGCCTACAGAAGAAATTCCCTCCAATAGCCGGGAAAGAGCACCATGAGATCTTCCCTAAGAATACCATATAGCCCCAGGGGACAAAACAGCTGGCCCTTTGTGCTTAGGTTTCAACAGGAAAGTTTCAGAGGCTTGGGGTAGGCCCTGAAGATGCTGGCTTCAAGAGGCCAGATGAGCAACAACTGTTATAAGAGGCCCTGAACCAGCCTTGTGAAGAGTTGTAGGGATGCGGATAGAGTGGGGAGAGCTCAGGGCTCCACAGTGGGGGATCTGTTAATGAAGCCAACACATGTAGACTTTATTATATTCTAGGCCTTGTTCTAAGGACCGGACATATTAATTAGCGTATTAGCCCAGCTAATTCTAACAATGGCCCCATGACAGAGCGATTCTCATTAAATGCACCCATGAAACCAATACCCAGAGAGGCTAAATAACTTACCCAGGGTACCGAGCTATTGAGCAACAATGCTGGTATTTGAACCCTATGCTTCCAAAGCCAAGTATGCTCCTTGTTTCCCCACCCACATTGTAGCCTGGGTAGCAGATCCATGGGGATCCAAGGCTTTGGTCCCCTTTTATCTCCATCACCCCATCCCAACCCTCCCAGCCCAGCCTCAACTCTAAGCCTGCCCCTCCCCGCTTGATAGCAGCAGCAGCAGATGCCACTGATCTCTCTGTGATTTGGGAAGTGGAGCCGAGGTCCCACACTCTGACAACAAGAACACAGTACTACATGCCAAGCTGGAGGAAGAGGAAAACACTCCCTGGCTTTACTGATAAATTGCTCACACGGCTTGTCCCCCTCCATAATCCAGGATCATTGTTCAAATGCCAGCTCTTCATACCCTTTTTCCCTGGAATAAGACTGGGTCTTATATTAAATTTTGTTCCAAAAGATACAACAGGGCCTAT
>NW_022967008.1:0-594 GCF_012274545.1 Fukomys damarensis
CCACATGCATCCCACGCACTGGATGTTCTACTGATATGGCCCGCAGATGCTGTCCCTCCTTCCATCCTATTGCTAGGAAGAAATACTTGCCATATTCTGCTGAGCTAAAGATGCCTGGTGCCTTGGACTGGGAGGTGACCCTGTGTCACAGTTCACCTTGAACGGGACGAGGCATTACAAGTGGCAAACATAGCCCACCGTCCTGCACATAAACCAAAAAGCATCAGAAGTCCAAATTCTCTAAAAGGCCTCTCTCACCATTTCTTTTCTTTGTTCTAAGGACCACACTCAAGTCCAGTAGGACACCATCTTGCACTCTCCATCTAGGTGTCACACAAAACCTGCAAGAAACAAAGGGGAGAGGAGAGGGAGAGAGGAAAGGAAAGGAGACTGACAAGTAATATAAATAATTTCTTCGCAAAGACTGGGAAGAAAGCTCACAGAATTCTTGCCTGTAAAGACCATGTAGCAAGAATTATGGAACTCCAAGTTGTAAAAATAATATCCGATACGTCCATCACAGCTGCAAGGAAACTACTCTGTGCTAATCAGTGCTCTTTTATTCAGAACACTGGCCTGAATGGGCATATTAGG
>NW_022967009.1:0-345 GCF_012274545.1 Fukomys damarensis
ACTCCCAGAAAAAAAAGATCAAGAAACACCCAAAGCTCAAAGAAAAGAGGAAATTATAAAGATGAGAGCAGAAATCAATGCAATGGAAACTAAAATAAATAAATAAATAAATAAATAAATAAACAAACAAACAAATAAATAAGTAAATAAATGAATCGAAGAGTTGGTTGTTTGAAAGAATAAATAAAACTGATTAAATCCTTAGCAAACCTTATCAAAAAAAGAAAAGAAAAGGATTAGATCCATGCAATCAGGAATGAAAAAGGCAAAGTCACAACAGTTCCCACAGAATTCCAGAGGATCATTAATACCTGTACTCTAATAAAATGGAAAACACAGAAGAAA
>NW_022967010.1:0-368 GCF_012274545.1 Fukomys damarensis
TTTTTTTTTTGTCTAAAGAGGTAGCTATGGTCATTAGCATTATCACTGTCCTTGTCTTCTTTATTGCCATCACTGTTCTCATCAGAGTGATCCCTAACACAGCACTTGTTACGTGGCAGGCATCATTCTCCAGTATTTTAATTCTCTAAATAAATCTATGTGCTGGGTGCTAATAGCTTTCATTATACAATGATGAAACCAAAGTCCAATGTGATAAAGTGGATTACCCAAAACCCAGAACTAAATTAACAGGACTATATTCCCACTTTCAACTGTTTCTCTCTCTTTGCAACTCTTACTAATTATGAAGAGAAGTCACCTATAGAATAAACACTTTATTATTTCATTTATTTTATTTATTTATTTAT
>NW_022967011.1:0-232 GCF_012274545.1 Fukomys damarensis
CTTCACTATATAAATATTGAGTAGGTTTATTTTTTGTGTAACACATAACACATTTAAGCAGCTGAACAGGTAACTAATCAATCTATAATAATGATAACAAGAAAGACTCCAATAAATCAATGTACATAAGGGTTTTCTGTTAAGGGAATGAGGAAAGGATTGTGGCTGTAGTTTCCAATATTCAGCCATATTTCATTTTAGAGGTAATATAATCTTTCAAAATTTAATCAAC
>NW_022967012.1:0-936 GCF_012274545.1 Fukomys damarensis
GAAAACCTCTCCTATCTTGAGGCTTAGGTCAGCTGGCCTTTGCATGTGGATGCCTGACCACAGTGAGCACAAAACTCTTGTTCCCCATTCTAAGCCTTCCAGGCCGCTCGTCCCTCTGTGTCTCCATTACCGTAATCAATGGGACCGCCCACATCCAACCTTTCAGCAAGTCCTGCCTGCAGCTCCACCTCCAAAACCTGTCCGGAGCCTGGCCGCTTCCGGCCACTTCGTTGCCACTTTGTTGCCCGGTCTGCGCTCGCATCCTCATTCACTTCTGGCCTGTCTCCTAGATTCTGCTCTGGTGCCACTGTCTTCTTTCTGCAAAGCAGCCAGAGCTGTCTTTCCCTATGCTTCAGCTCCCAGCTAGAAATGGGATCATCCGTGATTCCTCCTTCCCTGTACCCCTCCAAGTCTGCTGTCTGCTGTGGCCCCAGCCTCTTCTAGCTCGAAGCTCCCACCACACTAAGTTCAGAAGGGATTTGGCTGAGCCCCACCTGAGCCTCATCCTGTCTCCAGACCTCAGTGTTGAGCCAGGTACCACTGCCCAGGTGAACTGCCGCAATCTGTGTCAACTCATTGCCTCTAGAAACACATCATTTCCAGCCACCAAGATCCCGCAAGGTGTCTCTTCTGCCTCCCCCCATCCTGGCACTCCTTACTTGGCAGCATCACTGTCTTACCGGTCTCTTCTGCCTTCCTCTTGCATGTAGGATGCTCATCTCACACTCATCCTCTCCCCGAGCCTCTGGAACAGGGTCTGAGTAGGCACACAAACAATATTTGCCAAATGCATAAAGAAAGGGATAAAAGTTCATTTCACATGCGGTGTTTCAAGGTAGTGTTTCCAATCAGTGGATTAGAAGTGTATCATTCGAGAAATGATATTGGAACAACTGGCCATTTGGAAAAACAAGCTGGATTTCCTACCTCACACTC
>NW_022967013.1:0-519 GCF_012274545.1 Fukomys damarensis
TGGGTATTCTCACCAAAATCTAGCAGACTACATGTTTGGATTTATTTCTGGGCTCTTTATTCTATTCCATTGCTCTACGGGTCTACTTTTGAGCCTGCACCATGTGTTTTGATTTTTTTTTTGTAACAGTTTTAAATTGGGAAACAGGATGCTTCTAACTTCTTTGTTCTCAGGAAAGCATTTTGAGTGAAAATGAGTTAAAAAGAGAAATATCATTACTTCATGTATACAAAGTTAAAATTATATAAGACTAACAGTTTTATATAATATAAAATATATAGATTAATGGAAAAGCCATACAGACAAGTGAGACAACAATACAATTATAATTCAGGCACATTATTAGCAACTTAAGAGGGAATACTAGAACTTGCATTCATATCTGCTCCTCCCACTGCCCCACCACACAGCAAGGACTCAGAAACTTGCAAATTGGAAGCCAAAAACAGAAAGATATATATTAAACTGGCTTGTGTTGAATTTCACTGGCTTTTCTTCTTCTATATTTCTTGAATTCAC
>NW_022967014.1:0-258 GCF_012274545.1 Fukomys damarensis
TATGCCAGTAGGAAAATTAAAAACTTGCATATGTTACAAATTTCTTCTGGTTTGTATATCTTTTGTTTTTTAACATATTTTTGCCACTTGAGAGCTTTGATTTTCCAACTGGTCCAATAATTTCTTTCTTTGACAGCCTCTAGGATTTGTTTTTGTATTTTTAATATTTCTTGAGTGTTTATTGATACAAAAAGAAATATGTCTGTTTCACTCTGATAATTTTACATTCTGTGTGTGTGTGTGTGTGTGTGTGTGTGT
>NW_022967015.1:0-222 GCF_012274545.1 Fukomys damarensis
CACATAAATATAGTCAATTAAGCCTCCCAGACTCTAAAGCCTGTGCATACGTAATTTATACTCCAATAGGATAATTAAATTTAAAAACTGGAAATAAAACCAAATAATAAAATCCACGGCATTTCACACAAAAATAATTAAACTTACTATTTTCTATTGTGAAGAGAATGTGTTGCTCTTTTGATTTCTATTTGTTTAGAATTGATGACAATTATGTATTTT
>NW_022967016.1:0-212 GCF_012274545.1 Fukomys damarensis
GGGATGGTCCATGAATGTGCTCTAAAATTCAATGTTACAAGCAACGGAGTTGGTTTTTTTTTTTCCTCATTGAGTTTATTGGTACATTTTAGGTATACAGTAAAGTTACACTCATCATTGGGATCTTGTACCTTTACATGACATTTTTTCCTCTTATCCCTGCCCTCCTTTCACCCCCTCCTCCCTTCCCTATTTAGAAATACTTTATTTCC
>NW_022967017.1:0-301 GCF_012274545.1 Fukomys damarensis
ACAAAAACCCAGGAAACTTATTTAAGTTATTACCTTTTGATACGGTACCATCTAAGGAAAGTGCATGGGCCTACAAATGTACCTGTAACCATAATTAGGTGGAGCAGAAGAGAAGGGAGAATACCTGGATCAAAAGATTATTGTCATAAACAATATGAATTTCTTTATACAGAAAATATTATATTTTGAAGATAACCACCATAAACATGTTACAATAACATATTTAACAAGGCATATTTTTCTATAATGTTATAAAAATTATTTGGGCTCCCATTAGTGAATAAAGATCAGAATAAATTTT
>NW_022967018.1:0-1567 GCF_012274545.1 Fukomys damarensis
AACTTAATCTGATTTATTTGCCACAGTTCAACCATTTGAGTATTTTAACTATGCACATTCTTTTTGATATGCAAAGTTGGAAATAACAGTAGTAGAACAATGTGCTCTGAAAATTATTGAATCATCTTTCATACACACACAAATATACAAATGCACTCACTGTAGTTGCTCACAGGAGAGAAAAATCTTTTCAGTTATCCAACTTTGGATAATATTCTTTCTTTCCTTACCTAAATCATGGTCCTGACTTTATATTTTATAATTTATGAGCTATGTAATAAATCTAACCACCACCAATACACTCTAAAAATATAGAGTCAAGAAGAAACTCACCTCTGTAGTTGATTTTTGAAGATGCGTGTGTTTAAAACTCTCTTCCTCCACCCTGTATTTCAGGCTTTGTTTTTCTTTTCAAATGTTGGCTGATGAAGGGTCTTCAGCTGGTGGGAAGAATGAAACTTGTAGCCCTAAGATATCTCTGTTTTTAATGGAACTTCTGCATGGGTTGTTTAGTTTTACATTAACATTTTACACTGGATTTAAAAACACTAGAAGTTAATAAGAATGATCCCCACTGGTCTAGAATTTTTCACCTTGCCCTCCTTATAGAGCAATAATTTTTAATTGATAATTATAGTTAATAGTCCTATCCATCGAGTAACATAAGGATGCCAAAATGACCAGATGGTAATTCTAACTTTAATGTGAAAGGAGAATTATTTTCCTGCACACTCAAACCTAAATAAGGAGAGCTTCATGTGCCAGGGACCATAATCATTTTTTTAAAATTTTGTAAATAGGTTAATAGGTGTAACAATAAAACCGCCATACCCACTTTCACTCCTTATTTCCGTGAGAGAAATGATGTCATAAATTGGTAGCTTCTTCATTGCATTATTTCTTAACTTTGGCTTTTTCTAAACATCTAAAGATGTTGTGAACAGAAGCGTGACTAAGGAAAGTCCACTGACCTTTGTCATGCCCTTTCTCTAACACGACAGGACAGGCTCCTCACCCTAGAATGTGATACCCTATCTGGTTTAGAAATGGTCACTGTGGACAAGAGTGAGAGGAACTTAAGAGTAAGGCGAGGTGTAGTGACGGGAAGTTTATGTTCTACACATTAACATTTCCCCCCTGCCACCTTGGTCACTTTGTTTATGAATAGTAGCTGACTCCCCCAACCCCAGTTTACTAGAAGGTTATAATCCGCGCAGGCTTCTTGTTCCCTCTCAATTCAGCGGTATATATTGGGAGTCTGACCAAAGCCTACGTGGCTCATGGACCCCTGTCTGGTGGCCTGTGCGTGAGCACTGCTCCTCTGCCAATGGCTGTAGCACAAACCTAAATCCTGGTCTGTGAAGCTGACTGAGACCTGACTGAGACAACGTCGTGGCCAAGGACAGTGTGGCTCCAACTAAATTCCTTTCCTGAATTGTGACCTCTCCCCACTGACCTGATGGGTTACTGCTTAATTACGACCCAGTGCTGGTCTCCCTTTGTTCTTCCTGCAAGAGTGCTTTGTCTCACTCACTTTTTACAGTCTTGCCTGCCATAACGATAACGG
>NW_022967019.1:0-245 GCF_012274545.1 Fukomys damarensis
TGAAGAGCCTGGGGATCCAGTCAGGCAAAGGCCTTGAGTTCCCTGCAGAGTCCTGGGTGAGTCTGTGCTCAGAACCCACCAGAAGGAAGAAGAGTCTGCAGGGGAAGCTGGAGAGGGACATGCTAAGGCGATGGCCAGGACTGGAGCCCCTCTGAGGGAGCAAAGGGAGAATGCCTTCCTCTTTACCTTCTTATTCCATCCAGGCTACAAGTCTACATCCCAGCAGGGGTTTCCCCCTTTCAGTG
>NW_022967020.1:0-207 GCF_012274545.1 Fukomys damarensis
GGAACCACTGAGCTAAATCCTCAGCCTGGTTTGTAACATTATACGGTATACAAATGTCCAACTACAAGAGAGTCCCCTTTGTGTACATATAATCCCAACTGATATCCCAACAGTATATTTCAAAGAACTAGAGAAAACAATCCAAACATTCATTTGGAAGCAGAAGACACCTAGACTCGCAAAAGAAATTCTAGGCAAATAATACAT
>NW_022967021.1:0-531 GCF_012274545.1 Fukomys damarensis
TGATGTGTTTTGAGCCATTTATATTTCTTCTATGTGAACAGCCTACATCTTTTTGAAGGAGCTATTTGTCTTAGAGAAACTAGCTCTTTATGACGTGGGCAACAAATTACTCCCCAATTCCCGATATTTTAAATTTAATTTTCCTGCTTCTTATATTAATTTTGAAAACCTCTTTTATTTTGAAATAATTGTAGACTCATGAGAAGTTGAAAAAATAATAAGAGTCCTAAGTACCCCATACCAGCTTCCCCCAGGGGTAGAATCTTATATGGCTGTAGTACATCAAAACCAGGAAACTAGCTAGTTATGGTGGCATAGGCCAGTAATCTCAACAGTCTGGGAGGAATGAGGCAGGAGGATAGCAAATTTAAGCCCAGCTCGGGCAACTTAGTGACTTAGGGAGACTTTGTCTCAGAATTAAAAAAAAAATATTATAAAGGTCCAGGGATGTAGCTCAATGCAAAGGCCTTGTGTTAAATCCCCAGTACCATAAAAATGAAGAACAAACCAAAAAAACTCCAGAAAACTATT
>NW_022967022.1:0-991 GCF_012274545.1 Fukomys damarensis
TAAAATAGTAGAAAAGCATCTTGAAATAACTAAATCGGGGAGTTGTTTATTTCAGTTTTGTGTACCTTAACCACCCTTAAAGAGAAGTGTCAGAGGCTTACCTCTTAATTCAGCATGATTTGGAGAGAGCAAAATTTTGTTCCTTTGGCCAGGCTGAATGGGAGATTTTAATCACATAAACACAACTAAGCCTATCTCTACGACAAAGAAAGAGGTACAGTAAAATACTTTATTTGGTTTTATGTAGGTGAAATAGTGTTCAAAACTTCTTATCTGTTCTGGGATTATGTGAGTAGCATATGAAACTGACTCCAAAGTAGAAAATAATGGGCAAGTTCATCTATGACCTTCCCTTTTGAGCAAGTAGGTAGTTTATCTCGAGTAAGCAACTGTGTCTCAGTAATTTAGAGACAGGCCATAGGCAACTGATAGCAAATACAACAATACTTGCATTCCACAAGATAATCCCTGCACATATAATGGAATAGAGAATTCCTATAGGTGTCAGGATGACAAACTTTTTAGAGCCTTTGGTGACACCAAACAGCCAGCTGAAGTACACGTGCCCTAGATTTGCCAACTGCATATAGGCCAGGATTTCCATATTGAAACACTTAACAAGGAAGGACAAATGATAATGTGAATAAACTTAACAATTTGGCAGGCATTTATCATCTACCATGCTCACAGTGCATATGGAAAAACCCAGGAATCAGAGATGACAGGGTTTGATCTGTGTTCAGATACTTACTTTCCAGGGCCAAAAACGGAGGGATAAACATACCACGAGACATTTAGTTCTTGGAATTTATGTATAAACATAAGAACAATTAATGAATGTGTTGTCTTTTTCTGTTCACCACTGCTAAACTGCATCTGAAATTTCATGGCTGGCTGGAATATCAACAATGATTATGTGTGTTTGCCATTGTGTAACCCTCCGACCCCCAACGATGTTTCTACTTGTGGCTGCAGCTTTTAGCTAGGGTAA
>NW_022967023.1:0-229 GCF_012274545.1 Fukomys damarensis
GATTGTGACTTTGCCAGCTTGTTAAAATTGTGACTGGTTTGGGTTTTTTTTTCCACTTTTTCAGGATTTTGTTCTCCTTCTTATAAAGAAGTATCAAATATTACCCAGACTTTTGGCTTCTTTAGAACATTGTTTTTCCCCTGGATGAGGGAAAGAAGAACACACATCTAATCAGCATCTGAGCCTTTTCTTGCACGATACAATGTGTACACATTATGAATTACACACA
>NW_022967024.1:0-220 GCF_012274545.1 Fukomys damarensis
TTAGATCACCCCTCTCCTCAGGATTCACGGGGCTGGCTCAGAGACTCTCAGACAGTTTCTCCAGTCCTGAGACTCAAGGAACAATGGGTTGTGTCATTATTCACTCCTGCCACTTCACTTATGCAATGGCAAGGGGGCCCATAACCACCTGTTGCCAAAAAGTTACCTCTAAAACATAAATATAACATTATGAGAGTAATCCCTGTGCTCACAAGGTAGA
>NW_022967025.1:0-258 GCF_012274545.1 Fukomys damarensis
CTGAGTGCACACAAGCCTCCAGAAATCTGTACACTTGGGGATAGTTTCAGTTTGACGTTAGAAACCAAACGCGCTTTGCAGAGGGCTTCTGCGGTTTAAAGTGCAGCTTTCCCCGGGAAACAGCTTCTCTCGCCGGTTAGCCATTTAAAGCAAAAGCGGTCAGTTTCATGAATGTCAAGTACTCCACAGAGAAAGGTGCGGCACCTCTGTGAGTTTACCAGTGAAGTCCACCTCTTATGTGGAGTACAACTGCATTCC
>NW_022967026.1:0-1142 GCF_012274545.1 Fukomys damarensis
GAAGGGGCATTTCTGAGAGGCCAGAGAGAAGAAAAGGAGTACTGCTTCAGAAGGTATAGAAAATTCTACCCAAGATATCGGAATTTACCAAAAACAGGACTGCGTAGAGGTGTGCAAGAGGGTCTGAGGCAGAGCACCTTGTCTAGAGTGAAGGACAACTCAGGAAGACCAGGAAAAGTCCCATGAGATGCCATTCACACCATCTTTGGAGTGTAAGCACCAGAAACTGACGGGAGAGAAGTGGTCCCACTGCCACTGAGGAGACATAGAAGTCTGCTTCAGGCCACAGAGCTTCCCAGGGGGAAAGGTAATAAGAAAGTCTGAAGATGGATGGTGATGTCCGTCCTAGAATCCTGTGAAATACTTTGGTAACACTGTGATGTAAATGAAAACCACTGACAAAGGCACATTAGCTGTTCCAATGCCTCAGTCTCTTTTAAAATTATATAAAAACGTCAACTACAGACTGTCAACTCACCTGCTTAGTGACTTCTGAGATGTGGTCATTACGATGACAGATGCCGTCCACACAGCAACACCAGGAACTAGAGACAAAATTCCTCAGTGTCCAGCAAGCCTCCTCTCACTTGTTACTCTAAGCAGGAGCCACGAGATTAGCCTGAATGGATGGGTATGACATTCAGTCCCTACGAGGTGTGCTGCTGTCTCCACATTTCCCTCAATCCACCCCTCTGTGGTAACCATGACCACACTTTCGAACTGCCACCTCATCGCCATTATGATAACTGAGCTCTGTCATGGCCCAGACATGCAGTGTGCACTCTGACACTCTGCCAGCCTCTGTGGACACTTAATTGATATCTGGGCCTTTCATCTTTGCCTCACTGACTCTGATCCTACTCCTCCCAATACATATCCTCAATATCTATTTCCTCGCTCATTAATTTCAGTCCTACCAACCTCATGTGGACATTTGGACAGTATGACACATTTAACAGAAGAATGGCCTTGGCTCAATGGGTGGAATAAACAGAAGTAGCATACACTGCCTTTGCTTACCCTTCCAAATGTCCCTATATATGACATACTCCCAAGTGAAATCAATAAATCCCACGTGATTAAACAGCAAATAGTTTCTCTGGTGTGAATAAACTCTAATAGTACATAATTTCTCTTAATGA
>NW_022967027.1:0-328 GCF_012274545.1 Fukomys damarensis
TGAGTAAGCATCAGACGCCACAGCTCCCCTGTGTGTTGGGAAATAGGTGTCCTGGGGGATCCATGGTCATTCCTGTCCGTTTGCTGTTAGAACACAGCAGTGCCAAGCGTGGACATCCGGAGGTACGCGGGTTACTCAGGGATGTGTTGGGGGCGTGGCTATGGTTCCAAGCTGATAGCAGAAACTTACTATCGAGTGTTCTTACTTCCCTAGCCTTCTTTCCATGTCCTACACTGGGCAGTGTCAGCAAAAGGTGCAGCCACTAGAAGAAAGTAGTGTTGAGCACAAATACTCTGCACTCGCTGCTAAGCAGGTTAGGCTGGGGTCA
>NW_022967028.1:0-282 GCF_012274545.1 Fukomys damarensis
CCCCTCAAGGCCTTATGTGCTCATAGGTCTCTTGCTAAGGAGTGGCTGGATCATGGGTATGTGTTACTGGATCGTGAGTATGAGATACTGGATTGTGGGAGTGTGGCACTGGGTTAATCCCCCGATGAGTTTATAGCCGGGTGTAATGTTGGGCGCCAAAGCCTACGGAGAAGAGGAGAATCATTGTGAGCATGGCCTGGACTGTATATATGCCTCCTTCTCCCATGAGCACTTCCTTCTTCCTGCCTGCCCTGCCTTGGACTGTTTCTTGTCTGCCTTGCT
>NW_022967029.1:0-490 GCF_012274545.1 Fukomys damarensis
TGGATTTTTAAAATGATAGAATCAAAGAAAAAAATGGAATTACAACTTTTTCAAATTGGAGGAAGATACAGAGTTGAAATGCAGGGAGGAATGGGAAGGGAAGGCAACAAGAAAGGATTAAGATGTGCTCTGTGCTATAAGTATAATCATGCACTGTAAGCATGTACCAATATAAATACATAATTGATTTAAAAAAGAACTAGTCCTCACTTTCCCCTAGAGAGATTAACACATCACAAATGGAGCCAAAGGCGTTCTGGGTAAAGTTTGTTTCTTTCTTCCATGTGTTCTGCACTTGAGATTGTGTGTGTCCTGTTACACATGCAAGACAAACCTCATTTATTTTGTAGTGTTGTCCCTTTGGGCTTGGAATAGTGATCACAGTTTTACCTGTACAGACTCTTCAGTTTAAATTAAGATTCTACCGCTTGAAGTAAATAAGTCAACTGATTATTTTATACACACAACTGAACTACAGGTAGATGTTGCT
>NW_022967030.1:0-1059 GCF_012274545.1 Fukomys damarensis
TTGTTTTGTTTTGTTTTTTAGACAGGTTCTCACTATGTAGTTGAGACTGACCTGGAACTCACTATGTAGCCCAGGATAGCCTCGAACTCACAGTGATCCTCCTGCCTCAGCTTCCTGAGTGCAGGGATTATAGGCATGCACCATCACTCCTGGGCTATTACAATAAATGGTAAAAGACTGAATGTTTTCTCCCTAAGATAAGAAAGCTAGCAAGTCAGCTCTTCCCTCTCCTAACTCAATTAGAGATTTGGGCCAGTGCATAAAAAAACCAAACTGGATGCCAGGCATGGTGGCTCACGGGGAGGTTGAGGCAGGAGGTTCGCTGTGAGTTCGAGACCAGCCTGGGCTATATAGTGAGTTCCAGATCAACTCAACTACATAGTGAGGTTCTGTGTCAAAACAAAACAAAACAACCAAAAAGAAAACCAAACTGGAAGGGAAGAAAGAGAAGTGAGCCTATGAGGAACCGGATTGTGTAAATAATCCTATAGGAGTTGCCAAGAGAGGTTCTAGAAATAACGGATAGTTTAATTAGGGTAGAAGACACAGGAGCTACCATGAAAACCAATTCCATTTGCTGAAGGGAATGCAGAGGAGAAAGAAGCACAGAAGCGCTCCTCCAGCTGGGACTGATTTATTTATTATTTAGTTATTTATTTATTTTGTGGTTTGTTGAGACAGGTTCTCACTGTGTAGTTGAGGCTGACCTGGAACTCACTATGCAGCCCAGGCTGGTCTTGAACTCGCAGCAATCCTCCTGCCTCAGCCTCTGGAGTGCCAGGATGACAGGTGTGCCGGTCTCTCCCATTTGGATTTCAATGACCAGGCCATCTACTCACTACCTAGCCCTTCTGTGAATGTGCTGAGCTCCGTATACAGGGACTGAGTACCTTTCCCAGAACAGAGCCAGGTTCCAAGATCAGAAGGAAGGACTTTCCATTGCAAACCTCAAGTGTGAGGACCAAGTTTCCAGGTCACGGTGGGCTCCAAGCCCCTTACCCAGAATAGAGTAAACGCAGAAGTTCCTTTCTGAGAAATTTCATTCTATGTGACAGTTTC
>NW_022967031.1:0-216 GCF_012274545.1 Fukomys damarensis
TCTCCGCTTGTGCACCAAGACACATCCTGGAGTTCTCTCTGCTGCTTCAGTGTTGGGGTCCCATTGCAGTCTCCTCAGTGGAAACCCAGCTTCAAGCTGTTCAGGGATAGTGGTGGATATATAAATGTACCTGTAACCATAAGTAGGCGGAACAGAAAAGGGAGAATACCTGGACCAAAAGGTTATTCTCATAAACAATATGCTGGAAAACCTACA
>NW_022967032.1:0-249 GCF_012274545.1 Fukomys damarensis
CCCCCCCCCGTTCCTTGCAAGTGCAACGTCCCAAGTGTGATGCCTGGTGCCACAAAAAAAGTACCCTTAATAATATAAAAGACATCCTTAAGGGTCCCTTGCTGCTTTTGCTGCTGTGTGGGTACTATGAACTGTTTCTACTCTGCAACACCCCTCTGCCTTTGAGCCAGCCTTATGAACTGAAATCTCATCTACAAACTGACTTAAATCTTCTCTTAAAAAAAAAAAAAAAAAAAAAAAAAAAAAAAT
>NW_022967033.1:0-831 GCF_012274545.1 Fukomys damarensis
GAAACCAGCTGCCTTCATTGTCCTTGGAATAGAAACTGCAGGACAGGAGAGTTCGGGGGGACATGTAGGCACAAGGGGAGAGCGATTCTATAGCTCAGACGTCCTGTTCCCCGAGGCTGGGGACCTACATTTCTAGAAACAAGGCCATGGAATCCCAGGCAGCTCCAGGGTGTGGAATGCCATCAGCTGGGCAGACTTAGCCCTTCTACAGAGATCTCAGCTGCCTAATCTGTACCTGCAGGGCCTCAGGAGTCCAGGAGAGGCAGTCCCATCCCCCACCTCTCTCTGCAGACTCCCTCCTCCACTCATCCTGCCTCCAAGGGAATCTCCAGGTACAGCCTCTTACCAAGTGAACTGATCCCAAGCCCACCCTGCCTGATATACAAAGCCTCTGACAAATAAACCCATCATCGGTCTCCTCTCCAGTCCCCTCAACCTATGTAACCCACTCTCCAGATGTGCTCTTCCCTGAACACCCCAGGATCTTTCACTCTGTGCTAAGTTCTACCCTCTCTGATAAGAAGGCTGCACTCACTGCCTTTCCCAGTCTTCACAGTGCGCTTGTCCAGTCTCTCTCTCTCTCCTAGATACCACAAAGAGAGCCAAAGACAAATGAGCCTTGTCTTTGAAGAGGTCACTGTCCACTAGAAGAAATGGACCTCAGGGCAGGGATGGTAGCTCAGTGGCATTGTGCCTGCCTGGCAAGCACAAGGTCCTGAGTTTGATCCCCGGTACTTAAATAAATTCATTAATCAATTAATTGAAAAATGGGCCTCAGAATGCAGTTACAGCCAGGGTCTCTGGAAGAACCCAGGTGAACGAGCCTCAGTT
>NW_022967034.1:0-202 GCF_012274545.1 Fukomys damarensis
TTAAAATATACTAAATATTATTAAGCTATGGAATTTAAACTCAAGATAAATATTCAGCATGAATTGCATTCAAATAATAAAATAAGCATTTAGCATTTCTCTTATCAGCAGCAGAGTAGTTGGCTAGCAAACACTTCAACATTATGTCCAAAATCAGCTGGCAAGAGCATGACATTGTCTGTTAAGTACATTTTTAGTGACT
>NW_022967035.1:0-456 GCF_012274545.1 Fukomys damarensis
TGGTGTAGAGAACAGAGGATATTTACTTGAGTAAGTACACAGATGTCTATTCTTCAAGAAGAAACATTAAGGCAATTAATGTACCAGACTCCTTTGTTTTAGTGTGACAAAACTGTTGCCGAAAACACAGAAAAGGAGGAAAGATTCACTTTGTCTCAAGAGTCAAAGGTTTCCGTCTGAATTCAGCTGGGCTCCTTGCTTTCAGGCTGTGAAGAGAAAGAGACTCTCATAACAGAAAGGCGGCTGAAGAAAGCTGCTCACCTACCTCAGGCGGACAGGTGCCGGATAGAATACCAAGGTTGCACGCATGCGTTGTACCCCTTTAAATTATGATCCGGCCCTGTTCCCATGGTCTCCAAATAACACCTTTACATTATGATCACATCAGTGGGCCTCTCCACTGATAAAGTTAAAGCCCTCGCAATCCCATCATCCTCAATAAAGCCTGGCAGCTGA
>NW_022967036.1:0-239 GCF_012274545.1 Fukomys damarensis
GTGGTTCCTGGCTGAGTCCCTTCCCATAAGGAAGCGAGAAGAATGCTGGGAGATGGGAGGATGTCGAGCAAAATGTGCTTTTGGTCGTTGCTCATTCTGCTGTCATCTGTGTCTCATCAAGAATCAGCCACTGATTTCTGCGTGTTTAGTGTCCCTTCCGTCTTATTAGCGCCCTCCCAGTCTGAATCTCCTCTGGGGTATGGTCTTCATCTTGAGGGGGCCACCATCGCCTTCTAATG
>NW_022967037.1:0-524 GCF_012274545.1 Fukomys damarensis
TGGCAATCAGTAGGGCAAATGAGAATGAAAAGTCTGTTAGTGAACCAGCAGGACACCCTGAACCCTTATCTCAGGAAGTAAAAAATAGATCAATCAGGCTCTACAAAAATTCAAAAAAAAAATAATTTCCCAGGTAACCATAGAGATGGTAAGCAAAATGAAAGTCATGATTTGAGACTCTACAACAGAAAATAAGAAAAAAAATAGATGACCTCAGGAACATGATAGAAGCCGTGAATGCCCAGTATAAGAAAGAAATGGAAACCATGAATGCCCAAAATAGGAAACAAATGGAATCCATAAAGAAGTTTCAAACAGATATCCAGGTGATTAAAAACTCTATCGAAAGTGTTCACATATAGAATAAAAATGCAACGATAGAATCTCAGGTATAGAAGATAGGATTGCAGTGAGTGACCATGAAAAGAGAGGTCTCTTAAAATCAGTAAGGGATCATAAGAAATCAATCCAACAACTCCTAGATGATGTAAAGAAGAATAATATATGACTGATGGGATCCCATG
>NW_022967038.1:0-311 GCF_012274545.1 Fukomys damarensis
CATAAGAAAAGTCAAAGCTAAAATCTTATGTTTATACAGAAGACTGTATTAAAACTCACAGCCTGTCCAAGCAAATATGTATATATCCTTGGCAGCACATTGACCGGCCACATGGAAGCTCAGATGAGTTACAGCTAATGAATTGTGGCTCACGATGTCCTTGCCCGGTGCCACTACTTTCTGAGCATGCTCATACCCTCCATGTGCGCTGCTGTCTGATTCTCAGCTGCTGTGGTGATGCTGGGGTGTCTTGGCTTGTGTGCTGAGAGAGAGGGCTCGGTGTGTCCACCGCGGCATGTGTGCCATAGGTT
>NW_022967039.1:0-216 GCF_012274545.1 Fukomys damarensis
TGTCTATAATTTTGTTCAGATGACTGCAGAACCTAGAAAAGCTGTTGCTGCTATCGATGTATAAGATACTATTACTGGTCTTTTTATATATATATATATAAAAATATATATATATACACACATATATAAATTGAACTTTGGGAAACTTTAACAGTGCTGCCAACTTTGGAAAAACTCATCCCAATTTACTGTGTTGAGTTGGCATTGTACAGAAAT
>NW_022967040.1:0-666 GCF_012274545.1 Fukomys damarensis
CTCACAGAGTTGCAGCACCTTTCTCTTTGGAGTACTTCACATTCATGAAACGGACCGCTTTCGTTATAAACGGCTAATCAGCGAGAGAAGCTGTTTCCCGAGGAAAGCTGCACTTTAAACCGCAGAAGCCCTCTGCAAAGTGCGTTTGTGTTCTTATGTCAAACTGAAGCTATCCCCAAGTATACAGAGCTCTGGAGTCTTGTGTGCACTCAGAGCTGCTATGCACGCCCTTAGGGCTGAAGGGCCTGAAGGGCTTCTCTGCTAAAAATGCCTCACAACAGTGTTTCCATCTCTGCCAGGCAGAGACCTACAAACAAAAAGGACTACAGTTGTACTCCCCAGAAGAAGTGGACTTCACTGGTAAACTCACAGAGTTGCAGCACCTTTCTCTGTGGAGTACTTCACAGTCATGAAACTGAACGCTTTTGTTTTAAACGGCTAATCAGCGAGAGAAGCTGTTTCCCGAGGAAAGCTGCACTTTCAACCGCAGAAGCCCTCTGCAAAGTGCGTTTGTGTTCTAACGTCAAACTGAAGATTTCCCCAAGTATGAAGAGTTGTGGAAGCTTGTGTGCACTCCGAGCTGCTAGGCACTCCCTTACGCCAGAAGGGCTTCTCTGCTAAAAGTGCCCCACAACAGTGTTTCAATCTCTGCCAGGCAGAGACCTA
>NW_022967041.1:0-203 GCF_012274545.1 Fukomys damarensis
ATAAGTTACAGCTTAAGAAATAGGAGATATCTGTTGGATAATTAATAGACTTCTTTCTTAGAACTCAAACCTTTCAAAAATTTTATTTACAAACCACATTTTTTATTTTACTTAATTTATTTAATGTAATATATTCTTAGGTAATTTCTCTAGGAATTAAAACCATAGAAATTATCTGGCATGTTTTTGTGACATGAAGCTAA
>NW_022967042.1:0-280 GCF_012274545.1 Fukomys damarensis
GATGGCTGTGAGTTCCAGGGAAGTCTCAACTACATAGTGAGACCCTGTCTCAAAAAAACCCCTCAGTTGCCTATGAACTAGCACAATCAACAAGTGGGATCTCTTCTCATTAAAACGCTTCTGAACAGCAAGAGAAACAGCCAATAGTGGAAAGTTTTCACCAGCTCTTCCTCAGAGAAAGGTCTACTATCTAGAATATATAAAGAACTCAAAAAAATCAGACCTCCAAAATTTAAAGACCCAATCCAAAAATGGGCATCTGAAATGAATAGACATTTCT
>NW_022967043.1:0-352 GCF_012274545.1 Fukomys damarensis
AATGCAATGCCAATTGAAATTCCAACACTATATTTCACAGAACTAGAAAAAAAATCCAAAAATCCATTTGGAACCATGAGAGACCTGGAATAGCAAAAGTCATTTTAGGCAACAGACACATGGCACCAGGTGTAACAATTCCCAATTTGAAACTATACTACAAAGCCACTGTGAGAAAAACAGCATGGTACTGGCAAAGAAATAGGCCCAAGGATCAGTGGAACAGACTGGAAGACACAAAAATAAATTCAGATGTACTCAGCTACCTCATCTTTGACAAAGGAGCTGACCATCCTCAGTGGAGGAAAGATAGCCTCTTTAATAAATGGTGTTAGAAAAACTGGATGTCAAC
>NW_022967044.1:0-1656 GCF_012274545.1 Fukomys damarensis
CAACACAGCCTCTGTTATAAATGAACTAGAGCAAACACTGCTTGTTTTAATCACATTGGAAATCAGCTGGTCCCATCTGTCATTTGAACATTCTAGGAGTCTGAGACAGGAAGACCCCAAGTTCATCTTAGTGACTTAGAGAAACCATTTCTCAAAGCAAAGAATCAAACAACAACAAAAGCAAGCTACGTGTACATTATGATGCTAACTTCTCTTCTCTACCCAGATGTATTCTCATCCACCATTTTTGACCATGTAATTCAGAAAGGAGCGTGATCAGCAATGTGACCCCTCGTTCTCAGGAAAGTGCCCACCTCAGATGAGGAGGAGATTTCCCCATAAGGATGGGATAAGTCCCTCAAATATAATCCAGCTGCCCCCTGGATTGGAGAGATACAGTTTTGGCAGTTATCCTAGGAGCGCTCCTTACCTGCTGAGAGTCACACACCTTTCTTCACTCTCCTATCCCCTGGTGGTGTACACTGGCTTTGAACTCACCAAGTGGCAAACCCTACTCTTGTTTCTTTACAAGGTGACATAACAAAACCAGAAAAATGAAGGGTCTGGACATAGGATGGGCTATTTAGGGATTACAAGGATTGTCAGAACTAATGTTGGTAACAATTCTGCCACCAACTTGCCTCTTGGGCTGAGGAAAACGAGGTACCAGGTGGGTATCTGGAACCTACGCAGGCAACTGGCTGCCTGAATATATATAAAGATTCAGGCAGGTATCGACCAGAGGTGACTCTCCTCATAGTGATCTCCTTGTCAGTCACGAGGTCACCCTACACTTGCAGCCATCCTATCAGACAGAGCCGCTGTATTCTCACCGTCCACACCTCCCTCTGAGGTGGAACACACAGATACCACTGCTCTTTCCAAAACCATCATCTTCCAGTCTCCTGCCATCTCCAAGGTCATCTACAGTCCAGCTGGCAGCTCACTTCTCGGTCTTGGGTACTCACCATGCAGTGGGCAGTGCTGCCTTTGCCCAAGCCTGTGACATTGCACATACCCACGTGGTTTGGGACACGGGCAAATTTATACCAGGTGTCAATTCTAGAAACTCGGCTTCAGCCCTTATTGGGGATCCCAACTGAACAACAAAACGACAGCTCCTCCTTTTGGGGAAATCCTGTGGACACAGAACCAGGGATCAACCTGGCCTCTCGTGAAGGCCAAGTACCAGTGGCAGCACAGGGCAGCCAGCACTTGGAGGAAAAAACTTTACCCCAGTCTGCGCATGGCATGGCATTATCCAGTCAAATGGCCTCCGCCAAGGCTACAGGTGGTTGGCAACCTGACACGGCCCTGCTTCTCTCCTCAGGATCTGCTCTGACAAAGTCACAACTTCCATTATCACAGCTTTCCACCCTTCTCTCATGACAAGTGGTTTGAGGTGTCTGTCACCTGGAACATGCACCCCATCCCAGGCAAGATACAGGGAGGTAAGGGGCTCTGAGGCCAAGAGGCTACAGACGCAAGCTGGTGGTTAAGTTCTTGGCAGGAGGTGAAGGCTCTGCCCAGAGGAGGTTGCTCTAGGGCCCTTCACTCACTGCCAGGCTACCTGTGAACAGGCAGAAAAGAGTGGCCTGGCAGGTGTCCTGGGGAGCCTGACTTTTATATTCAGCCAGCTCAGAATACAAGCAAGGG
>NW_022967045.1:0-643 GCF_012274545.1 Fukomys damarensis
CTTTTTAAGTATACAGTACAGTTACATTCATCATTGGGATCGTGTACCTTTACATGTCAGATCTTGGTTCTCATTTTTTCCCCATAATCCTGGACAAAAACATAATTAAAGAGATGACAACTGTAATAAAGGGAATGATTAGTGAATTAGGGTAGCTGAAAATGAAAAAATAGGTGTTTCGGAAAGTGATGGAAACCATGAGTGCCCAACACAGAAGAGAACTGGAACTCAAAACAGATTCAAATGGAAATCTAGGAGATGAAAAATTCTACTGAAAATGTAGGCAGCACAGTCAACCAAGGTGAAGATAGAATGTGAGATCTAGAAGACAGGGTTGTTGTTGGTGATCATCAAATGAAAGACCTCTAAAAAAAGCAGAGGACTGCAAAAGTAAATCAACAGCTGCTAGATCATGCTAGGAAGACTAATTCAAGATTCATCGGAATCAGTGACACATTAAAAGATAACACAGAGGGCATAAAAAGAATCTGTTGACAGAGTGATAGCAGAAAACTCTGAGTGTGGAAAAATAATTTTAAGGGTTAGGGATGTAGCTCAGTGGTGCTGTGCCTGCCTGCTGAGTGCAATCTGTTGAGTTCAATTCCCGGTACCAGAAGGAAAAAAAAAAAAAAAAAAAAAAAGA
>NW_022967046.1:0-201 GCF_012274545.1 Fukomys damarensis
AGGGCATAGTGGAAATAAGGAAGTGAAGAGGACTTGTCAGGGAAGGTGGAAAATTAGAACTCTACTGCTAAAACCTCACCTGACTGTTACAAGAGTCCCCAAACCCAGATAGGGAGGAGCTACACTGCTTGCTGTGCGTTTTGCAAGTCTTTTTGAAAGTGCAGCACTTGCACTTTTAGGTCATGGGGAAAGCCTTGCAGT
>NW_022967047.1:0-235 GCF_012274545.1 Fukomys damarensis
TCAGACCGCCGCTTTGCCCAGTGTGTAATGATGCTGCTGACACTTTAGTGTTTATTGATGATCATATATGCATTCAGAGTTTTTGGAAAAATTACCAGTTTTTTTATAACCCATTTGTAATTATTCCTAAGAATATGATTAAAATATAAAAAGAAAGAAAACCCTTTTTGCATCTGAAGACACTATCAAAAGAGTTGAAAGAAAAGTTGCAAAATGGGTGATCACAGTTGTCAAT
>NW_022967048.1:0-910 GCF_012274545.1 Fukomys damarensis
TTTTTTTTTCTTCTTTTCTTCTTTTATATTACTTTTATTTAATTCTATTAATTTTTACTCTTTACTAGGATCCTTTGTCTCACTTTCTCTCATCTTCCATTCATTTTTCAAATTTTACTTTCATTTTCCCTTTAGCCACCCTCTTCATTTTTACTGTCTGTCTGTTTTGGTACCAGAGATTGAACTCAGGTCCTTGCACTTACAAAGGCAGGAGGTGTCACCACTGAGCTAAATTCCTGGCCCACCAGTCACTTTTTGATTGTTAAGTGTAGTACAGCAGTAGCTTCTGGTGCTTCTCAAATTATCTTCATACTAGTTTAATAAAGTCTTTGACTTTATTATTGTTACTGATTTTGTCCCTACTGTCAAGATGTGATAGTGGTTGCTATTAATAGGTTTTTACTGTGTGCCAATATCTAGTTTTTCTTTATGTTGTTAACAATACTACCATTGACTTCTAAAGAAATTGCACTACATGTGCCCTTCTTAAATTAATGGAGGTGGTTAGATCTTGGGATGGAAACAAAGGCCTATAGTCATCAAACCCAGAATATAACACTGGAAAGCAGACCCTCAACTAAAGAGATCTCCATACTAGCACAAAATTCTTTCTATTACAACTGATGTTCACTTGGCACAAGAAAAAATACTAGAAACATGAAAAACAAAGGAATAAAATGTCACCCAAAACTCCCAGCTCACCTAAATCTCATCCATGGGAAATTTATAGGGAGAAAAAATCTAAACCCTAACAGCTTAATTATATGAAATGATAAGAGAAGCCAAAAAAATCAAATCAGGAAGAATGTTCAATAAGCTCAAGGATGAAATAACTCAACAGATAATTAACTTAATAAAATTAACAGTAAGCTTACAGAGCACACTAGAGAAGCTATCTGAGATAAACAAA
>NW_022967049.1:0-229 GCF_012274545.1 Fukomys damarensis
TCACTGGCTCAAGAATGAAGAGGACAACTGCACTAAGGCCTCGGCGCACAAACAGAATGGTTAAAATTTGAGAGGGCTTAAGAGGATTTGAAATACAATGGAGGTAAGTGACATTAGTCAGACATAATATGGTTTCACAAACTTTGCTTCTGTTTATTTTTTTAGGGGCTGGAAATCAAACCCAGAGCCTTGAGCATGCTAAGCAAGCGTCCTACCACTGAGTTACACC
>NW_022967050.1:0-224 GCF_012274545.1 Fukomys damarensis
GAAGGAAGATCATGAGGTCAAGTGCCATTTTCATCATATCAGATCAAGAATTCCTATTACTAATTTGACTTACAAACCTGGGCAATGGGCAATGTTAAGCAAGATCACCTGCCAATAAAGTTTTATATATGTTAGTATAATTTTTATTTTAATAGAATATCATAACATTAGTATGACGTGATGTACTAGAAGAGTCCAGAGACCTGGATTCATTAAATTATTCT
>NW_022967051.1:0-381 GCF_012274545.1 Fukomys damarensis
TATTACAAACTGTGACCCAATGAATATGGGTGAGCATATATCACTATGGTATGAGTGTTTTAATTCTTTTGGAAAGATACCCAGCAGAGGAATAGCTGAATCAAATGGGACTTCTAATCCTAGTTGTTTAAGGTATCTCCATATTGATTTCTACAGTGGTTGCACCAATCTGCCCTCCCACCAGCAATGAAGAAGGTTTCTTATCTCACCACAATCCCACCAGTATTTGTTATTGATTGATTTCTTGATAGCAGCCATTCTTACTGGGGTGAGATGGAATCTCAGCATTGTTTTGATCTGCATCTCTCCAATGACCCATGATGTTGAACATTTTTTCATATGTTTATTTGCTGCTTTTACTTCTTTGTTTGAGAAATGTCT
>NW_022967052.1:0-481 GCF_012274545.1 Fukomys damarensis
ACACTGTTGTGAGGCACTTTGAAGAGAGAAGCCCTGCAGGCCTAAGGGAGTGCCTAGCAGCCCAAAGTGCACACAATCCTCCAGAACTCTGTATACTTGGGTAGAGCTTCAGTTTGACGTTAGAACACAAATCCACGTTGCCTAGGGCTTTTGCCGTTTAAAGTGCAGTTTTCCCTGGGAAACAGCTCCTCTAGCCGCTTAGCCGTTTAAAGCGAAAGCGGTCAGTTTCATGAATATGAAGTACTCCACAGAGAAAGGTGCTGCAACTCTGGGAGTTTACCAGTGAAGTCCCCTTCTTATGGGGAGTACAACTGTAGTCCTTTCTGTTTCTAGGTCTCTCCCTGGCAGAGATTGAAACACTGTTGTGAGCACTTTTAGCAGAGAAGCCTTTCAGGCCTAAGGGAGGGCCTGGCAGCTTTGAGTGCACACAAGCCTCCAGAACTCTGTATACGTGGGGATAGCTTCAGTTTGAGGTTAGAAC
>NW_022967053.1:0-347 GCF_012274545.1 Fukomys damarensis
TAGCTATTACAAACTTTGAGGCTATAAACATGGTTATGCATATATCACTGTGGTATGATTTTTTAATTCTTTTGGAAAGATACCCAGCAGAGGAATAGATGGGTCAAATGGAACCTCTCGACCTAGTTCTTTGAGGTATCTCCATATTGATTTAAACAGTCGTTGCACCAGTTCCTATCAACAATGGAGAAGGTCCCTTTCTCTCCACATCCCTGGCAACATTTGTTATTGGTTGGTTTCTTGATAGCAGCCATTCTTTCTGGAGTGAGGAGGAATCTCCATGTTGTTTTCATCTGCATATGTTAAATGACCAGTGATGTGGAATATTTTTTCATATATTTATTTGC
>NW_022967054.1:0-210 GCF_012274545.1 Fukomys damarensis
CCACACTTGTCTTAATTTCTCCCATTTTTCAACTGCTCTCCAAAGAGTCTTGGTTTCTTTTAGTGGGTGGTTGTTATGATTTGGATCTAAAATATATCTCCAAAGTCTCATGTGTTGAGAGATGAGGGTTTTGGAAGTTGACTGGGTTTTTGAACTATGCTTACTAGTGGATTAATGTGAGTTAAAGGTGAATGTGCTGGGGCCTGGGAG
>NW_022967055.1:0-247 GCF_012274545.1 Fukomys damarensis
TGAATGTAACTGTACTGCATACCTAGATTGTACCAATAAACTCAATAAAAAGAAAAAACATCAACAGCTTTCCTATATACCAATAACAAACTCAGTGAGAAAGAAATTAAGAAAAAACCCATTCATAATAGCACCAAGAATTGCACACTTAGGAATTAACCTAAGAAAGTGAAAAACTTGCATGATGAAAACTATAATACTCTTTAAAAAGGAGACTGAAGAGGACATCTGAATATAAAAAGATATA
>NW_022967056.1:0-206 GCF_012274545.1 Fukomys damarensis
AGAGGTGGTCATCAAGGGTATTTTTCTGAGTTCCCAACTTTTAACATCTTTAAAGAAAGGGCAGGGGAAACCTGTAATAGAACGTTGCGGAGTTCAACCATTCTGAAGGATGGGGCACTTAATCTGGGCCTTGCAGCCCGAGTTCAGTCAGCGTCATGGGGTTCAGCAATCAGCTAACTGAGATCAGGGGTCTTCCATCCTCACTC
>NW_022967057.1:0-230 GCF_012274545.1 Fukomys damarensis
CTTTCTTATTTGTAAAATGGATACCAGGTGGTTGTTATAAAGATACACAAATCTCACAGAACAATTTCTGATACATGGACTTCATTAAGTGTAATATTATTAATATTCTCGTGTCAATACACTTTTACCTTTAATCCACTCTTCAGACCTTTCATCGGCAAAGACACAGCTTTCAGTTTCCCAGGGCCCAAGCCAGGCTTCCCAGCCTTCAACAAAACATCTTCTGGACA
>NW_022967058.1:0-258 GCF_012274545.1 Fukomys damarensis
AGTGAAGTTACCAGGCCATTTCGTTTCTAGGAAAATAATTGCCATGATGTTAGTTTGGCTTCACTCTGTTTATTAAAGTGGGTTATGGTGCCAGACTAGATTAAGTGTGGTAGGGCATGAGTATCAGTGAGGGCATCTTTGGTTCTTTCCTACCATAAATATTTCCTAGGACAAGTAAATACTAACTAGAGTACTAATAAAGCACAGTGCTCCACAATTATCAAGATAATATGAATTATTTCCCTCAAATACCACTCA
>NW_022967059.1:0-353 GCF_012274545.1 Fukomys damarensis
TCTCCTAGGCACCCTGCTAAGCACTGGGCATATAATTCCATTCCTGACCTCCTAAAGCTGATACTCTGCTGAAGGCAACTGATTATTAGTCTGATAATCCCCAGTGCAGAAGCCTAACTATAAACTCTGAGGAGAAAGGATGGACAGAGATGATGGGGGCATGAAGAAATTCTAATCTTAGTAGAGCTTCCCCCGCATATTATTTCTGTTTGGAACTGACCCTCCCCGACTCCAGGATGTCCTATGAGGGGCCATGTCAAACACAGCACCTCAAACACAGCCAAAGGGATAGAATCTTATCCTGCTTACCACACCACACCACACCACCTATCTGGACACAAATGAAAGACAAA
>NW_022967060.1:0-226 GCF_012274545.1 Fukomys damarensis
GGAGTTGTACCACTGTGCAAAAGTTTACATCTACCCTTGCCTTTTTGTTTTTTGTTTTTTGTGGTTTTTTTGGAAGAAATCTGAATTTAATGAGGCACCACATTTCTGCTCTAAATTCCTGGCTCCACATTCAGAACTAGTTGTAATGGTCTCATTTATTTCAGGTAAGACTAAAATTTAGGTAGGATTTTCAGAACTGTTGCTATAATATTTAAATACTTTTATG
>NW_022967061.1:0-206 GCF_012274545.1 Fukomys damarensis
CTTAGTTTCCATTGCACTGATTTCTGCTCTTATCTTTATAATTTCCTCTCTTGTTCGAGCTTTAGGTTTTTCTTGCTCTTGCTTTTCTAGGAGTCTAAGAGTCATCGTTAGGTTGTTTATTTGAGCTTGCTCTGTTTTGCTAATGTGGGCATTCAGTGCTATAAATTTTCCACGTAGAACTGCTTTCATTGTGTCCCATAGATTCC
>NW_022967062.1:0-908 GCF_012274545.1 Fukomys damarensis
ACTTTCTCTGTTTAGCTCCATATCCTACTCCATCCTTGTCACACCTGTTTGTTCAAATCTAGAGCCTCTTGGGGGTCTCCAGGTTCCCTTCTTGGTTCTCGCTCTTCTCTGTGTGTTGTCTAGGATTCCATCTCCCTGTGCCTTGCTCCATGGCCTCTATTCCTTCATCCTCTTGCCAGTTTCCAGAAATATTCACTCTTGCCTTTCCTCCCATTCTCTTCATGAGTAAATATTTATTGCTTTTTAAGGAGTCTTTTGCTATTATTTTAATAAGATCACAGAAGGAGATAGAGAAAGTGTGTTCCCCATGTGCTGTCTCAAATTCAACCCCTTTTGGCTCTAGAGTCAGAAAGATCTGGGTTTACAAGCAGTGAGACATTGGCAAGCTCTTTGAGCTCTCCAAGCTCAAGCTTAGTTTCCTCATCTAGAACACGGGTGTGAGAAGTCTCACATCACATGGATTTGACGCTGACAACATTAGATCAAGTGCATGAAGTGGCCAATGTGAAGCTTGACACTATGTTCAGTAAATGACCTCTGTCATTGTTGCCTGGATGTCATTCCTGCTGATTTAACCTATCATTTGTTCAGACTCAGGGCCCTAGCTGCTAGATTTCCCTTACCTTAAGATGGCTGTCACATGGAATAGCAGCCTCCATTTTAAAATATGACTTCTCCCAACAAAGGACAGGCTTCTTCTTCCCATCATGCCCCTTCTCCAGCCAAAAGAGTAACCTGATACTTGCTACCTCCTAGTAGCTAATGATGTCATAAGCCCTCCCAGTGATGTCACAGGCTCCTCAAATCTCTTAATACTACCTCACTCAACTCCATCCAAGCTCAGGCTAACCCCACCCTGCTCCTATAAAATAAGCTCCCTATTCTGCCATGTTGCTCTCTCTCTCTCT
>NW_022967063.1:0-1053 GCF_012274545.1 Fukomys damarensis
TTTTTTAAAAATCTGTTTATGTTCTAGAGTCTCTGATCATGTCTTCCATTCTGTTCACCATCTCTGTAGTTTTCAGGGAAATTATTTCTGTTTTGAATTTTTCTAGAGCTTCATTCATCTGTTTTGTTACCTCCTGTTCTATCAGTTCAAGTTGTCCAGGTGCTTGATTATCAGATTTTTCCACCTCATTTCACCCAGACTTTTCCTTTGGTGAGTTGGCCGCCTGTGTTTGTGCTTTTGCTTTGCTTAAGTATCTTCTCATTTCTATTTTTTTTCTTGGTACCATCCTTGGTTGGATTCCTTGGTTAATACTTTGATCTTCCTGTTATAGCTTGTCTGTAGGTTTTGATTCTCTAGTGACTCTAAGGAACTCTTTATCCTTATACCAGGAAGGACAGCTAATTAGATCAGACACAACATCTTATCCCAAGTGACCCAATCAGTGATACAATCAGCAACACAATAGCATCAAGCTGGCAGGAAGCAGAACCACTAAACTAAATCCATTGCCCTATTCCATTTTCCCCCTTCATATTTACTGAAAGAATAAATATAGCATTAGATGTCTAAAAGAATTAGTAATAAGCCTATTTTTACAAAATAAACCTATTGAAATAAGTTTTAAAAGGCATCGGAATAATCAAATTCATGCATTCACTATGTAGATACAGATTCATTACACAATGTCTTTAAAGCTCCACTTATTCAAAAGTAAAACTATATCAAAGAATGTAAAATAAATTTAAGACCATGATAGTGGAATAATGGGAAGCTAGAATTTAGCACTTTGAATGCTAAAATGTGACTTCCTCTATTTAACCTTAAAATAGTGTGTTGGGGGTGTGAAGAAATGTAATAAGATACTATTGGATTGCTTATGCAATATCTCTTCCAAATGTCCAGGCTTTGCATATTGTTCTAAAAACTAAAGCTTACATTTTCATGCTATTGACTGTTAGATGTGCTGTTCTTTGGTAGAAAATTCTTATAGTCTGTGATCAAGAGGTGTCTGAAACTCTTTTGTGTAAATTTTAAGTCCATCTAATAAATTAT
>NW_022967064.1:0-1063 GCF_012274545.1 Fukomys damarensis
TTTAAGATATTTATCATAATTCACTATTTTGTCCTCAATATCAGACATTTTGTGTTCATATTGGTCATTTCTGCAATGCATGAATTCTATAGTTTTTATTTCAAGTATTTCTGTCTTATTTTCAAGGATTCCATATCCTTGTTCAGTCTGTCATTCAAATTTTAAACTATTTTAGTTAGTTCATTCAGTATTTTACCTACTTCCCAAAATTGACAGTGGGCATATTGAGTAAAATTTCTATTAATAATTGGGTTATTTCATCTTTAATTTTGTCTATTTTCTTTATTCCTTCTATGAATTTTTCACAGCTTTCTGTTAACCGGTATTGGTTTTCTTCTCCTTTTGTAAGCCCTTGTTCTGCTTTGGGAGAGTTGAAGGGGTTCAGAGGTCTTACATTTCCTTGCTTCTCTCTTCTGTGTGTGTCTGTGTTAAATTGTTTATGGCCTCCTCTTTTTTCCCCCTACTTTTTGAGGAGGATATTACTGGATGGTGGGGACAATGAAGTGAGAAGAGTACGTGGCTTCTATGGAGAATTTTGGGAGGCTGTTTTCTCCCCCTGAATGATTTTTAGCGTTGTATTTCCAGTACTGTTATTTATTCTTTCTGTTATTTACTGTAAGCAATTTCAATTCTGTAATTCTGTAACTTGTTTTGCAGAAAAAAACCACACTTCTTATTATAACAGAATCCATAGCTTCAATTTTACAACACTTCTATATGATAATCCTTGCAGTTATCCTCCCCTCTTTGTCTGTACTCTACACACTATGACAGTTTATTATTTATTGTTGCTCTGCAATAAGGTAGCGATATGGGTGGGAAGAATGGGAGATGGTTATATGAGGAGTTTGATACACTAAGGGAGAGATTTGAAAAGGGGAATAGGGATGGATGAGAAGAAATGCTTAATGTAGGGTCTGATCTTATTGTGGCATTTAGGTTGAGTTGAGCAGTGAGTATCGAGAGTTTTCAGAGAATATTTTGGGGGTGCAAGAATGAGATATCAGAGAAAGAGGGTTTACTCTGTGATTGAGGAGAGATATGTGGCTGGCAGATAGGGAGG
>NW_022967065.1:0-249 GCF_012274545.1 Fukomys damarensis
GAAGGAAGGGCAGGGGAATGGGGAAAATAACATCCAAGATGTATCATGTAAAGGTACAAGATCTCAATGATGAATGGAACTGTATTTTATACCTAAAATGATTCAATAAAGAAAGAAAATGAAAATTTAAATGTTTTAAAAAATGGTCTTAAAATGTTTATTTTTCCCTAAATGTTATGCAAGGTAGGTTCTACTTTGTCAGCAAGGTAGTTTACAATGTCTTCTTTTTTATTTCTATAGAAATTTAAT
>NW_022967066.1:0-236 GCF_012274545.1 Fukomys damarensis
ACAATTGCTTCTTTTTGCTGTCATCATACTAGTGTATTACAACATGCCACAGATATATTTTACGAAAATACACACATAAAAATTAATTCATATTTGTTTTAATACTCTGAAAAAGGAGATTTTTTTTTTCCTTGGGGACCAAAAAAGGGGTGGGGTGAAGGGAGAGCAGAGATAAAGGGAAAAAATGAGAACCAAGGCCTGTCATGTAAAGGTACAAGATCCCAATGATGAATGTA
>NW_022967067.1:0-203 GCF_012274545.1 Fukomys damarensis
CTATGGAGTGTGTCTCTTCAGCTGAGTGACTGCATGAGATTACCCGGTGGGTACGCGACCTCGTGGACTGCGTGACAACAAACCCAGTAAGGAGCCTAAGAACCCGGAAGGAGGCTCTTCAGCTGCCTTTCGACCTGAGATCACCTGGCGTGTGCACGACCTCCCGGACTGTGCAACAACAGACCAAGTAAGGACCCAACGAC
>NW_022967068.1:0-480 GCF_012274545.1 Fukomys damarensis
ACACATTGGGTGTGCCTGACATGGCGGTCAGAGAGGAGACGGAGAGAGAGAGGGAAGAAGGGATACGATTAGATGTGGTGGAAGTGATGAAAGTACAAGAACACACAATAGTTTCCCCCAAAGGGAAGACAAAGCAAATGTGAGCAGCCATTATATAGGAAGAATAATCATTGAAAATCAAACTGCAGTCAGCTTGATCTCTCAGATCCAGTCAGCGCTCGCCTAGTGAATCCGTGCCAAGTGGAAACACAGGGCATTGTCCCACGACTACCTGCGGTTCTGTTTCCTTGAGTAATAGGCACCATTTCTATCTGAACTCTTTGGTCATCCTCACACGATGAGGTTCCGTGGCGTGCTGAGGATCCTGGGAATCCTGGGAGGCACAGATGAGTGGCCTTCGCCTCCCTTCACCCTGCTTTTCCATTCTATATGCTGAGCGTCTCCATTCTTATCCGCCTTTCCCGGACCGAGGAGATCATC
>NW_022967069.1:0-554 GCF_012274545.1 Fukomys damarensis
ACCAGAGGTACCATATGATCCAGTTTTCCTGCTTCGGGGATATATTCAAAGGAAAACAAATCCGCATACCAAAGAATATCTGCATACCCATGTTTATTGCAGCAATAGTAACATCAGTCAACATAAGGAAACAACCTAGGTGGATAACAAGAAGAAGTGAATGGAGAGAGAAAAAATGGTATGTAACACAATTGAATATTATTCAGCTGCAAAAAAAGAAAGAATGAAATCTTGTCAGCAGCAGAATGGACGGAGCTGGAACACATGTTAAGTGAAATAACCTGGACAGAAAGACAAATACCATGTGATCTTTCTCATATGTGAAAGCTAAAGCCATCGAACAGAGAAGAATAGCAATAACTGAGGATTGGAAAGAGTGAAGGTTAGGGGATGGAGAGAATTTGGAGAACAGAAACCAAAGCACAGTCACATAGCAAAAATAAGTTCTAGTGTTCTGTGACAGTGAGGCAACTTCAGTCCGTGATAACCTGCTGCATATTGCATGAAGACCTAGAAAAAAAGGAACTTGGAGTCTCCAAATTAAAAAAAAAAAA
>NW_022967070.1:0-312 GCF_012274545.1 Fukomys damarensis
TTTTCACATTTACCTGGACTGATCTCTTACACTTAAAGAAGCCTCCCGATAAATAAACAAGGCTGTTTAGCTTTACTGTACTAGAGGATAAAAATGGGAAAACATGGTTGAACTCAGAGAAAATAGAACAGGACTTACACTCAGATTAAAAAGAATTAAAATGAAAAAACAAAAAACAAAAAACAAAAAACCCTACAAGCCAGTAAAACTGCAATTGTGTTTTACCAGGCATCAAAAGATTTTTACAAGAAAAATCAAATTAAAAATTTTAACTCTTTGATAAATGTATCTTTGTTTCAATTTGAATTAAGT
>NW_022967071.1:0-286 GCF_012274545.1 Fukomys damarensis
AAGACCCAACCGAAGGTGCTGTGGCACCCTGGGGAGCCCTGGATTGGTGTTCAGAAGCTCTGTACCCTGTGCTGCCACGTCCTGTGTGCTCTTGGACAAAAGGATTAAGTTTTCTGAGCCCCCTCCGCCTTTTTTAGCTCTCTAAATGATGATAACACTTTGTTCACTGGCTGCACGAAATACTCAAAGACTGCGTGGGACTACACAGAATTTCCCAGGTTCTCCCCAGTCTTCTAGCGCCCTCGTGTGGCTTCCTGGGAGGCCTAGAACCCATCATATCTGCCTT
>NW_022967072.1:0-201 GCF_012274545.1 Fukomys damarensis
TCATGTACATCAGAGTTTTACCAAATTATTTCACAGGACTTTTGAACAGTTAAAACCCTCCATATCCAGACTTTTTGGCCATCCTGCGAACTTTGTAAATCTGTGGCCTGCAGCAGCCTCCCACTTCTCCTCAGTGAAACTGGGAACTCTTTTCTCCCATCAGTTCCTGGTGTTTCCACTGCCAAGATGGCATTTATCAGA
>NW_022967073.1:0-273 GCF_012274545.1 Fukomys damarensis
TTTCTCTATTATTTATCAGTTGCTCATTCTGGTACTGCTGGACAGCATCTGGTGACAGGCAGGACATTCTCTTCACTGAGATCAGGCCCTACATGTAGCTTTTGTTTATTATTATCATCCCTTTTTCTTTCAAGCTCCTGATGCCATTTTTCAGGAAAAGCCTTCAGGGACAAAACACTTGACAACTTCCTACTAAAGGAATCATGATTTCCAGGAAAAATTTTGGATGTCCTTAATACTAGCTGCCCAGGGAGCTGCCTGAATCAGAGTAGG
>NW_022967074.1:0-216 GCF_012274545.1 Fukomys damarensis
GAGTAAGGCCAGCTTCCCTGTCCTCCTTGCTGTGTGACTTCAATGAGGCTGGATCTCATCAGCTCTAAAACAGAGGCAGGTGCGTAGGGTGAAGACCAGATGAGGTGAGGCAGGTGAGCCCTTACCGTGGTACCTGGCCAGCAACTACCTTACATGAGTCACCCTCTATTTTACATGATCTTGACTTCTGCGATTATAGTCCCTCCTGGAGGCAGA
>NW_022967075.1:0-210 GCF_012274545.1 Fukomys damarensis
CAGTCTCCTCCCCTGGATCACTAACTCTTTCCTCTTTACCTCTCTGAAGCCAGGTCGTCCGATCTCAAATTTCTGCTTCTCCTCTGCTCCATGTCACTTGCCCAAACTCTCTCTTTATAGAACTGGAAAAGGAATGATAAAGAGATTGAGTGACTCTTCTACAATTACATGGATAATGTCAGAGCCGGAATCGAACTCATGTATCCAAAG
>NW_022967076.1:0-233 GCF_012274545.1 Fukomys damarensis
ACCATAATTAAGGACATGATTAGTGAATCTAGAGCAGACACATAAAAAAGGGAGAGCTTAGGAAAATGATGGAAACCACAAATGCCCAACATAGGAAAAAAATGGAATCCATGAAACAGATTCAAGCTACTATACAGGAGATGAAAACATTCCACTGAAAGTATAAAAAGAATTTGACATACAAGTTGGGCATGGTGGCACACACCTGTAATCTGAGCACTGAGGAGGCTGAG
>NW_022967077.1:0-203 GCF_012274545.1 Fukomys damarensis
AACCAGTAGCTCTGAGGTATTAGGAATACTGCAGATCTAGACTGGGACTGAATGCTTACGTTTTCCATTAGTGACATCAAACAGCGACCACTGTGCATTGAATACAAAATAAATACATACAGTGCATGTTCCCTTCACACAGTACTGTTCAGTATTTTCACAGTAATACAGACTATAATCCTCTACAGGTCTTCAAGCATTTT
>NW_022967078.1:0-1235 GCF_012274545.1 Fukomys damarensis
CACATGCACTGTTCCACTTCCAGCTCTCAGCTGTCAGCTCTCCACCATGTTTGCTCTTCCTGTTCATCACATATCTCAGCAACAATGATGACATTCTGCCGATTGGAGCCCATGAGTAAGAAGCAGCACCTACTCTAGACCTATTGAAAAATATTTGCTGGCACTGGCAGCAAAATCGTCTCCTTCCTGGGTGAAATTGTTAGCGTCTAGTGGTATACAGATGGCCTTTCTTTTTCTTTCTTTTTTTTTTTTTTTTTTTTTTTTTTCCATGACTCTGGACCTCGCACTTGTGAGGCAGGTGGTGGAACCACTGAGCTAAATTCCCAGCCCAAGATGGCCTTTCTAAGAGAATAGAAAAACTCTTCAGCCTAGCCATCTCCTGCAGGCTGCGTTCCCGCCATCCTCAGCACCAGAGGGCCTTCTCGGCCACGCCCTCCCCTGCAGCGTTCCGGCTTTGTTTAGCGCCAGAGGACCTGCTCCGCTGGGCCCTCCCGTGCTGGTGCCGCTGCCACCATCTTCAGCGACAGAAAGGTAGCCTGGAGGGCACCCCCGGACGCCCCCCCAACCTTCTCCCTTGCGCTTTTAGACCTCCTGATTGTGCTCAAGATGGCGGGTAGAGGAAGAGGTGGTCATAAAGAGTATTTTCCGGCGCTTTTAGCTTTGAACATCTTTAAAGAAGTGGTAGGGAAACTTATAGCAGAATTGAGTGGAATTCAACCCTTCAGGAGGTCAGGGGACTCAGTCTGGGCCTTGCAGCCCGAGCTCAGTCTGCATTGTGGGGTTCTGCCACCAGCTAGCTGAGATCAGGGGACTTGGCTCTGCAAATGGCAGCACATATTGTATATTATGACAACAGTGATATAGTCTGAAAGAGGCCCTTCAAACTCATTTTTTTTCTTTCTTTTTTTCATCCTACTCTGCAAATTCTTTTTTTTTTCTTTTCTTTTTCTGTCTTCTTTCTCCAACTCAGTTTCTTACTCCACTGTAGTATCCCTCATTTCCCTTTCTGTTTTTCCTCTTGTCCTAAGTCAGATTTCTTCTTTTATTATTTTTTTTCTCTTTCTGTTCTTTTCTTATGTTATTCTACCTCACTCAAGGGTTATCATACTTCTATTTTGTTTGTTCTTTTTTAATTTAACAGTTTCCTGATGATTGCCTGGTCATTCTACATGTTTTGACTTCATATGAAACCTTCTCTAATTCTTTTACTTATCTACTCCTCTTGTCTTAACTCT
>NW_022967079.1:0-1085 GCF_012274545.1 Fukomys damarensis
AACCATCATATCTGAAAAAATAACATTTTGTCTAGGTAAAAATTTATAATCTCTGTGGGTTTGGTGAGGAAACATTCAGGCAAACATGTACATTGACAAATCACGAGATTACTCCTAGTACCAGATTATTTGGATAACAGATGTCAAGGTACGACTTGATTCACAGAATCAAACACAGAGCATAGGACTTCTCTAAGATGTTCCAGGATCCATTCACCCAGAATAAGTAGATGTTACAAATTGATTTAGGGTAACCTAAACACTCAAAAATTCTTTGAATGCTTCTATGTGTATTATTTTGCTGTGCACTCATATAATATTGCACCGTTTGTGTAAGATTTATTTATCTTATATGAGATGATAAATACATTTGGTCAGTATCCTATGATAATCTTAATATTTTCTTGGGCTGGGGATTTAGCTTAGTGGTTCCACAACCTGCCTAACACTTGCAAGGTCCTGAGTTCTATCCACAGTAGCAAAAATATTTTTTCTTTATGTGGTTTTCTTAAGTACATTATTGCTGAAAGTGTGTTCACTAAAAATCATGTTAGCCACATGGAATATAGAAAATATAACTCCTAATTTTTCCTACACGTGTAGAGTTATATTAAGAATATGGAAGCATATGATGGGGTTAAGACAGTACTTACACCTAAGATAAAAATCTTTACACTAATAACTGGTACTGAATATACTAAACATGTTTTAACATATCTCTATGCAATTATCCTTGCTCCAAATTTTGGGATAGATCTCCTCATTTTCCTGTGAATTCTGTATTCATTGTTATGTATTCCAAAGAAAGAGAAAAAAAAACTTTATTTTTACCCCATCCATGTTATAGAAACTCAGGTTTAACACTGGCTTTCTTTCACTATTGCAATTAATACGAGTCCTTTACTCTCAGGGAGAAGCCAAAGCTGACAAATTGTTTTCTGGATAATGACAAGTAACCCTTCTACTTAAAACTCATTATCTACTCTGGAAAAAAATACTTTTGAGGGGACAGGAAAGAAGACTTTCAATCAATAAATTTCTTTCTTTAGTGAACCCAATTATGCTGGTGCTCTTGAAAACTGGAG
>NW_022967080.1:0-782 GCF_012274545.1 Fukomys damarensis
TGCACATATAAGATGATAAGAAAATAGGTGCCTCATGAGCCCATTTGATTGTCACCTTCTTGATACATTCTCATTTACATTTTCACCATTATTCTGCAAATCACCTGCTCTCTCTTCACAGCAGCAGGGATGATTATTTTCCTCCTGAATAGAAGTATATTCCGTCTCAAATTATGAGTTTCATAAAATATTGTCCAGTTTATTTGAATTATTTTGGTGCTGATGAAAGTGTATTTATCAGTCTATTATTTCTGCACAGCTGCTCTAATAATGTAGCAGCCTGGGTAGACTAAGAACAGGAATTTATTTTGTCACAGATCTGGAGGCCAAAGTTAGGTTATAGAGATATGGCTTTTCCTGAAGTCTTTCTCCTAGGGATGGGAATGGCTGTCTTGGCTCAATGTATTCTTTTTCTCTTCCTTCTGTGGGTGCCTGTGCCCTAATTTTCTTTGCATAAAAGAAACTCAATTATATTGGATTGGGTTTCACTCTGATGATCACATTTTTGATTAAAGAACTTTTAAAAGGCAGTTTTGCCTTTATTTATGTAAATAAAGTTAGCAATGGTATAACAAAGATAGAGCTAATAATGCCTAATATCCAAAACAAAATTTTTAATTTTTTATTAATACATATTTTTGTAGATAATGATTACATTCATCGGGGGGGTAGCACAGGTACAAAACTCTCCAAAGATAGAACTCCACATGCCATCATGTTCCACTATATTCAGGGTTAGGATTTGAGCATATGAATTTTGAAGAAGACAGATCACCCCCATT
>NW_022967081.1:0-1057 GCF_012274545.1 Fukomys damarensis
ATGCAGGCCCTCTTGGGCACTCTGTCAGTTGAATACGCTGGTATAGAACTGGCACATAAGAGGGTGTCTCCATAACAATAAACAAATACTTTCTTTTTGGTGGTGGTAGTGATTCTAGGGACCAAGCCCACGAGCACTTTACCCTAGCTACATCTTCAGCCTGATCAATTCGATTGATTGATTGACTGATTGATTACAGGGATGGGGATTGAGCCTAGGACCCTCACACTGAACTACATCCCAGCCCTTTTTAAATTTTTTTGTTTTGAGACAAGTTCTCAAATGTAGGACCCTGCTCCCCGAGGCACACAAAGTGCTAGAATTAAAGATGTGTGCCCTGATCTGCTAAGGAGCACCTTTGAGGCGTGTTGGGTCTGTGCCCACCTGGGGCAGGGGATGAGCTTGTTCACATTCACAGCTCTCCTGTGATTTCCCATTACTGTGATTATGAGCTTAGCTTCTTAACAAAGATCAGAACACTGATCTCAGGTGGAAGAAAGGCCCATGAACTTCCTGGAACCTGAATTCATGAGCTCTTTGGATGACAAAACTGGAGCTTTATTGTCTGGGACTCACTTTGGGTTTTACTGTCATGTAATGAGCTAAGTGGATGCAGATATATGTAACTGTGAGTACAAAGAGCATTCCAGAGAGGGAGAAAAGGCCACATACAGAAGGGGTGTGAAATCAACATCTACTCAAATGACAGGGCCTTAGTGTGATGTTGGCAAATGGAATTGAATCCTGCTTCTGTAAATAAAGTCTCATTAGAACACAGCCAAGCTCTTTTATTATGTGCTATGTGTGGCTGTTTCCACACAATGAAACAGTTGAGAAAGTTGCAACGAAGCTCAAGAACATTTTTTTTCCTCCCTAGAACTGGGGATTAAACCCCAGAGCCTTCAGACAGAGCTACATCCCCAGTCCCTTTATTTATTTATTTATTTATTTATTTATTTATTTATTTATTTATTTTTGATTTTTTTGAGACAGAGTCTCACTATGTAGTTGAGTCTGACCTGGAACTCACTGTGTAGCCCAGGCTGGTCTTGAACTC
>NW_022967082.1:0-224 GCF_012274545.1 Fukomys damarensis
GGAGACAAACTGCTAAAAATAGAAACCCTTGGGAGTCCTCATTCACAGGAGAAAGGTACAACACAGACGGGTTGTAGATTTCACCGAGGACAGGGAGTGGTGGTGACAACCTGGCTAATTCAGGCCTGATGTTCTGGTGGCTTCTATAGGACAAGGAAAGCAATCTCCTGCGTCTTCAGTATCGACATTCTTGGCTCTGGCCAGGAGAAGCTGTGAAATGAAGA
>NW_022967083.1:0-213 GCF_012274545.1 Fukomys damarensis
TGGTAAATTGAGGCCATTAACATTGCTGGTTATAACTGATGTGTTCTGACTTATTACTGTCATATTATTGTCCTTTGGTTGACTCTTTTTACTTTGCCCCCACTCTCCTTTCAGTTTCTTTCCTTGCCTATTTGATTTGGTCTGTTTGGTCTTATGGTGTTGTGACCTTCATTGTCCCTTTCTAGGATATTGTTTAGAATTCCTTGTAGTGCT
>NW_022967084.1:0-261 GCF_012274545.1 Fukomys damarensis
ATTTTTCTTCCTGTGAGATGGGGTGAGAGAGGTGTTAGCTCTTGGTGGGGTGGGGGCACTTCTACAGGATTTTAGGGCATCTAAGGATTGAACATTTTCGTGAACCTCCACATATATTTCTATCTATGCATCAGGGTCCTTTACTTTTTCAGATCTGTCTTTAGTAAGCGCTAAATTTTCTTCAGAGCCAGGCTTTTCTATTATGTTCTGGTTCTGGTCCTCAGATTTCTCTGCCATCCCACTGCAAACAATGAAATTCTT
>NW_022967085.1:0-489 GCF_012274545.1 Fukomys damarensis
TTTTGTTTCAAAGCGCTAAGCAGTGAAAAAAGCTTTTTCCAGGGGAAAGCTGCAGTTTAAATTTCAGAAGCACTCTGCACAGTGCGTTACTATACTAACCTAAAATTGAACCTATCTCAAAGTTTACAGAGTTCTGGAGGTTCCTCTGCACTCAGAGCATCTAGGGACTCTCTAAGGCCTTAGGGGCCTTTCTGGTACAAGCGCCTCACAACAGTGCTTCAATCTCTGCCAGGCAGAGACCTACAAACAAAAACAAATAGAATTGTACTCCATATAAGATGTGGACTTCACTAGTAATAAAGTCAAAGAGTTGCAGCACCTTTCTCTGTGGAGTACTTCACATTCAGAAAACTACCGGTTTTCGTTTCCAAAGGCTAAGTGGTGAAAGAAGCAGTTTCCCGGGGTAAACTGCAGTTTAAACCAAACAAACTCTCTACAGAGTGCATTTCTGCTGTAACCTCACACTGAACCTGTCACCAATATACAGAG
>NW_022967086.1:0-1858 GCF_012274545.1 Fukomys damarensis
TGTTTTTGTTACTTAAAGGATTCTGCTTGCAAAATACCAACAATGGCTACTTCTAGATGCAAGCATATGTGTTAATTTGTTCTGGATTGTTTTCTGTGATATTCAGCCTTTTAAATTCTCAGAATTTCATATACTAGTGTGCAGGCTAATGTGTATTGGAATGTGTTTTCTTCTCCACCTACTGTCTTGTGAAATATTCATGAACCAGTAAAACTGTCTGCTAAGGATATGCTCCATAATTAAACAGGGAAGGGAAGAATAAGAAGAGCTGGCCATATACCTTTGCAGCTTGTCAAATATAGAACAGAGAATTAGAGAACATCCTTCAAGGTGAGCAACAGTAGATTACTGAACCCAAGGTCAGAGTTAAACATTAGCAGGGTGAAAACTGCTGCATAAAAGAAGCAAACATCTGAAGATGATAACTAGGCAAATGCCACATAACTGACTGAGCAATGACCCTGTACCTCATGTTTCATCTCCTAGCTCACAAGAGGAACTGATAGACAAACACCTGTCACTATTGACAAAAGATAAAACACCAGACTTAACCTGACCTGGGTGCCAACACTAAGGAAGGACACTCCGATCGTGGGTGGATGTGATGGAAATAAATGGATTCTCTCTTCTTGGGGAACATGGAAAGATAGAGAAGCACCTGGATCATGTATAGAAATGTTGGTTGCTGATCTGGGTCAGGGCTGCTGTCTCCGGACTTGGGTGAAGCCCTGGGGGTGCAGCCACAGGTAATCTATTAGCAGTCTCTGTGACCCTTGGACTTCAATATCCAAAGATTCTCATTAATCAATATGTTTAGTCTTGTGGGATTGCATGGCAATGTAAATCCATAGGTAGCAAGCCTGAGACATGAAGAACTTGTCTTTGGTTGATTCTCTCACCTGGAGATCAATTTTATGTCACCTTCCTCCCTCCACTTTTATATATTGACTCATTTTCATTTCAAGAACCTTGCCCTCCTCAACATATTTTGGTTCTGTTGTTGATTTCTAGTTTTTCTCAGAAGTAGAATTACAAACACTTTAAGAAAATAAAAATTTGTATAAATATGTTAATACTAAATGTATTGAGATATCATGAGATTAATGCAAGTTGCCTTTGGCCTCTACAATTAAAAGGTGTGACAAAATTGGTGGCCATTGACTTCCAGACATTGATTATTATGTCAAACTGCTTGGATAACCATGGTCGTTGAGATTGCTGCATGTGCACTTTCAGCTTGTTTTCTAAGAGCCAGTAATGAAGTGGGTTGAGTGTGAAGTATGACATTCATTAGAGTACTCAATAAGAGGGTAACACCATCAACACCATCTGTTGAGAAACCATACTCTTTATTTTCTTGAAGTGTGTATACATTTCTTTTTCTCACTCTAGATATAGATAGATATAGATATATAGATATAGATATAGATAGATATATACATATATACAAATATATATATTCCTATAAATTCTTGTGAAAATATAATCAATATGTGTAAAAATAAAAATTCAGAGGTCTAATGCTATGAATTTTTCATAGAACATTAATTTTGCTTATGAATATTACATACTAAAAAAATAAGATGTAATAATGATATATATTTGTTATGTTACTAATATATTAGTACTAAATATTCTTTGTAATTAAAATTCAGAAAGGTGATTTTTATTTTTTCAACAACTTTATTGATTTATAATTAGCATACTGTAAGAAAATATACAAACTGTCTTTATTATCATATATATATTTATTTTAAAAATATATATATATATAAAACAAATAAGATAATTGTGCTGTCAGGCTAAACTTTTATTTATTCATTTTTATTTATTTATTTTTTTGTACCAGGGATTGAAA
>NW_022967087.1:0-677 GCF_012274545.1 Fukomys damarensis
ATCATGCTGTTAGATGGTACCAGTTTCAATTTACAGCACACCCTGCACTAGACTGACACAGAAGCAGTCACTGCCTGTATAGAGCTAAAAGAGCTGTTAAAATAAGAGATGGACTAGAGAGGAAAATTGCAGCTTTGCTTCCAGAATGCTAAATCCTATTGGAATTGCTGCCTTCATTTACTGAAAGGTAAATCTTCAGTCTTCCCTGTCAATCTTTAGGATATCCAGAGAGAGGATGGATGGTGACATTGCTGAAAGATGATTCTGGCTGAAAAATGTGCTATCTCTGATCAGATGAAGGTGTGTCTGTAAAAAGGGGCAATTCTCTCACCAGGATATAAGCTTTTAGGGCAAAGGTAGCAGGTGATAACAAGGAGGAGCTGTGACTCTAACACTAAGAACTGTGAGGGCAACATCATGAAGCTGATGTGTATTTTGAAGTCAAGTACTTATCAGTTGATAATGTCTGGCTTTAGCGCCGACCTAACAAGCAGCTCATCCACTAGATTCCTGTGTGAGATTCTAGAAAAGGGATTACTTTATTAAATGAAAACAGTCCTTAGACCCACAGACATCGCTAGTTTGTGGGTTTTCATAAAATCACTATATTTTTTTTTTGTTTTTTTGAGACAGGGTCTCACTCTGTAGTTGAGACTGACCTGAAACTCACTATGTAG
>NW_022967088.1:0-207 GCF_012274545.1 Fukomys damarensis
AGAGTCAGTGAGGCCATGTTGGAAGGCCCAGATATCAATTCAGTGTCCACAGAGGCTGGCAAACTGTCCGAGTGCACAGTGAGTGTCAGGGCTATGATAAATCTCAGCTGTCATAATGCCGATGAGTTAGCAGTCCGACACTGAGGTCAAGGTTGCCAGGGAGGGGTGGATTGTGGGAACTGTGGAGACAGCAGGAACAGGCTAGGC
>NW_022967089.1:0-244 GCF_012274545.1 Fukomys damarensis
GACTGTGAAAATTGACTGCGTAAATCTGAAAGGAAAGGAAGGCCAGAAACTCGACTGTGTGCTAGAAATGCATATGTGGAATTTTTTCTTCCTAGTAGAAACTTCAATTTACAATTGTGCTCTTTTTTCCAAGTAGATCAAGCCCTGTCAGGTAATTTCCTTTATTTAATGCCATTAGATTTAGTTGTAATAATATCTGTAAAATATTTACAGTCAAAACTGAGTTTGAATAACTGTGGGCTCG
>NW_022967090.1:0-210 GCF_012274545.1 Fukomys damarensis
TAGGCAATGTAAAGAATTTTAGACATGAAAATTTAAAGATGAAACATTAAAAAATGAACATCTCAAAATTCTGGAGAGGCATAAATAAGAAAAAGCTGTTATCACATCAATACTACCAAATTTTGCTGTGCATGCTATTGACATAGTCACGATAAAGAAGCACTTCTGATTAAAGCTTATAGGATCAGGTGTAACAGACATCAGTTTTGA
>NW_022967091.1:0-230 GCF_012274545.1 Fukomys damarensis
GCCACCTGCCTCAGAAGTGCAAGTCCTGAGTTTTATCCCCTCTACCCCTGCCGCCAAAAAAAATCTCTAGACAGCTTTCTTCATTGACTTGGTACCTGGTTTTGTCTCTAAAAGATAGATATGTTTTCTTCTTCCTATTCTTCACCCTCCCATGCTTTTTTTTTTTGCAGTATTGGGGATTGAACCCATGGCCTTCACACTGAGCTATATTCTTTGCTTGCTCTCATGCC
>NW_022967092.1:0-221 GCF_012274545.1 Fukomys damarensis
GCATCTCTCGAATGACCAGTGATGTGGAACATTTTTTCATATATTTACTTGCTGCTTTGACTTGTCTGATAAATGTCTGTTCATTTCGGGTCCCATTTTTGAATTGGGTCTTTAATATTTGGGGGGGGCTGATCGATTTGAGAACTTTATATATTCTTGATAATAGTCCTTTGTCTGAGGAGCAGCTGGTAAAAGTTTTTTCCCACATTGTAGGTTGTCTC
>NW_022967093.1:0-356 GCF_012274545.1 Fukomys damarensis
GATTAATTTTAGGATTCCTATTTAAAGGAAAGCACACACAAAAATGAAAACTATCATTTCTGTTTTTAGAATTAACGGTGCATAGCATTTACCATTTTAATAAATTATTTAACCACACAGAAAAGTTCTTAAAACGAAATTAAAATACATTACAGCTTAAAGAATAAGTGTGGGAAATAAATAAAAAACAATTTACTTAAAACCAGGTGTAGTGGCACATGCCTGTAATCCCAGCACTCAGGAGGCTGAGGCAGGAGGATCAGCTTGGGGTACACAGTGAATTAAGGCCAGCCGGAACTACATCTCAACACTGTCTCCAAAAACAAACAGACAAAACAATTTATTTGAAAAAAAAA
>NW_022967094.1:0-806 GCF_012274545.1 Fukomys damarensis
AACGTCAAACTGAACCTATTCCGAAGTATACAGAATTCTGGAGGCTTGTGTGCACTCAGAGATACTATTCACTCTCTTATGCTTGAAGGGCTTCTGTGCTAAAAGGGCCTTACAACAGTGTTTCAATCTTTGCAAGGCAGAGACCTACAAACAAAAAGGAATACAGTTGTACTTCGCATGAGATGTGGACTTCACTGGTAAACTCACAGAGGTGCAGCACCTTTCTCTGTGGAGTGCTTCACATTCATGAAACTGACCACTTTCACTTTAAACGGCTAAGCGGCGAGAGAGGCTGTTTCCCGAGGAAAACTGAACTTTACACGGCAAAAGCCTTCTGCAAAGTGCGTTTGTCTTCTAATGTCAAACAGAACTTATCCCCAAGTATAGAGACTTCTGGAGGCTTGTGTGCACTCAGAGATACTATTCACTCTCTTATGCTTGAAGGGCTTCTGTGCTAAAAGGGCCTTACAACAGTGTTTCAATCTTTGCAAGGCAGAGACCTACAAACAAAAAGGAATACAGTTGTACTTCGCATGAGATGTGGACTTCACTGGTAAACTCACAGAGGTGCAGCACCTTTCTCTGTGGAGTGCTTCACATTCATGAAACTGACCACTTTCACTTTAAACGGCTAAGCGGCGAGAGAGGCTGTTTCCCGAGGAAAACTGAACTTTACACGGCAAAAGCCTTCTGCAAAGTGCGTTTGTCTTCTAATGTCAAACAGAACTTATCCCCAAGTATAGAGACTTCTGGAGGCTTGTGTGCACTCAGAGCTGCTAGGCACTCTCTTAGGCCTGAAGGGCTTC
>NW_022967095.1:0-211 GCF_012274545.1 Fukomys damarensis
ACTGCATATTGTACAATGTCACTTCAGTGCTCTCTATGATTATTTGACTGCATCTTCCCTGAAAGCCTAACTAGTCTGAAATGTTCCACTCTATGAAATTCAAGTCTGCATGAGCTCATTGTTGGTCTGAATGTGCTTCTCAAGCCCACTGTTTTTCTTCCATCTTGAGGACAGTCTCAGTGCTTTGCAAAATATTCCATAACCACATCCC
>NW_022967096.1:0-295 GCF_012274545.1 Fukomys damarensis
AGAAGCCTAAATAACTTTCAGGTGATGTCTATACAAAAACTGTAAATTGAATCATAATTCAAAGTTGCAATTCAATCCAGTAATCCTACTTAGGAACAGAGAACACTTGAGATAAATCAAAATTGAATACAGAGTTGACCCAGTTTTCTGAGGAAGTACTGTTTTTTTATTTTCTCAGCATAAAACTTTGTATACAAAATGAAATTATATGAAAAAGAAACACTAGATTTTTTTCAAAAATTACTCACTCCCTAAATAGATGTTCTGTACCTACTAGCTGCATAGTATGTGTTCT
>NW_022967097.1:0-255 GCF_012274545.1 Fukomys damarensis
AAACTGCAGTTTTCCCTGGGAAACAATTCTTTTACTGCTTAGCCCATTCAAATGAAAGCACTTGCTTTCCTGAGTGTGAAGTACTCCGCAGAGAAAAGGGCTGCAATGCTTTGAGTTTAACAGTGAAGTCCACACCTTATATGGAGTACAACTGTATTCCTTTTCATATGTAGGTCTCTGCTTGGAAGAGAATGAAACACTATTGTGAGGCACTTTATCAGAAAAGCCCTTAAGGCCTAAGGGAGTGCATAGCAG
>NW_022967098.1:0-1313 GCF_012274545.1 Fukomys damarensis
GAAGGAAAACATGGAAATAGAATTTTGCACATGGGAAGGAGATCAAGAGTTAGGAAGAACAAGAAGGTGTGAGGGGGTAGGGGATGAAAAAAGAATAAAGACGTGTTATATACATGTATCATCTTCCCACAACATAATAATTATGCACTGTGCACGTGTACAAATAAAAAAATAAATTTACAAATGAGTGCCTCGGGCCAGGGATTTGGCATGATGGTGCTGCACCTGCCTGGCAAGCTCAAGGTCCTGAGTTCAATTTCTGGAACTGGGGGAATAAAATAAATAAATAAATAAAATGGGTGGCCCTTACTGAGTTTTTCTTTACCTTTATTACTAAGGTATGTATTTTGGAGGTCGTTATTAACTGGGCCAAATATTAGAACTCGAACATGGCCACCAGAGCTCTTGGAATTGGTGTCACAAAGAGACTCCTAGTACTTCTTTCTCAAGTCCTGTGTTTAAACTTCTTAGCACTTAACTCATAATGTAAAGATATGAATGTCTCTGGTGCAATTTCAAGTCAATCTCCCTCGCTGCTATTTTGTGTCACAAATTATAATTTGAGGTACTTCAACCTCTAATTTCACTCTTCTCAGCTCGAGGACCACGGTGCCCTCCTTGCATTTCTTTATTAAAATAAGAGCAATATATTCTGACCTAACTTAGATTAAATGAGCTAACATGTGAATCATGATGACCATCTAATTGGTGTTCAAAAAGCTGTTACTACTATAGAAGTTACAGCACGAAAAAAACAGGTAGAAAGGAAGGCATGCTATTAATAGTCCTTTAGTCCTCTGTACTTTAAAATAGCCCACCAATTTAAATAACTCTTACTCTTAAATTTATATCTCTTATTTGGAAATCAAATTGTACTGGGTTGATCATACTGTAATATGTCACGAAAATGTATTTTATTTCATCTGTATCATACATGTCAGTTAAGAACTATGTATTTCTCCGAATTAAAATTATAAAACAAAAACTCTACATTTTCCCCCACCTCTATTAAAACAAAAGCCCTAAATCCCTCAGGGGGACAATTTGCTGAATGTATGAGCATAGCGCCAACAGAGACCCATAATACTGATAGCGGATAGGAGAACAGTGCTATCTCTCAGTAATTCTGCAGCACTCCGCCTTATTCCCATCCTGGCCTTCTTTGGATATTGTAATTCTCTATTTATTTCTCCAAATCCATCTCTAAACATCAAGGTCTTTTTAGAACGAAAACAGTAGTTCTAAACTTGCTGAGAGAAACATGTATCATGTAAACTGACTGCAAAATATTCCAGGCCTCACCTCAAGGGTCT
>NW_022967099.1:0-912 GCF_012274545.1 Fukomys damarensis
CCTCCTACCCTGCCACAGCCACCTCCACCTCACCGAGAGGACTGGACCTTCAGCTTCACATGGGACACCACCAGCCTGAGCATCCCTTGGGAAGTGGCCTCGGAATCCCCAGAGGAAGGAAGGAATTCATGTTTGGTCCCTGCATCTCTCCAACTTCAACCCTTTGCGCACTCATCCGCTAGGGGGCAGCCTCACCCTCCAGCCGTGCAGACAGCTGCGTCTTTCCCATGGGTGCTCTTCTTTCCCATCCTGCTGTCCCCCGCTCTGAGTGTGCAGGACTGGCAAAGCCCCTGCTTGCCCCCTTGTCTGAGGGCCACATCCCCACTGTGACTGCCCAGCTGTTCCTGTCCCACCTTCTCCAATCACCTTGAGCAGACACCAGGGGGAAGAGTTCCCCAGCCCAGGGGAACCTCTCAGCCTCATAATTCACGCCTTCCCATCAGCAGGCAGATTTAGCCTGCTACCTGCTGAGTCTGGAAATACTGAATATTAAAATATCCCTGTGGCTTGCCCTTCTCATGCCCTCGCCTCAGGTTCACACTCAGATGGTTCCAGGGACTTTCACCCATTTCTCAGTTGAGTGGGTTCGATCTACTGAACGTATAACTTTTCCCAAATGGGGAAATGGTATGCAGGGGATGTGTTAGGGTGTGGCTGTGGAGAAGACCTGCTCTCTGGCTTCACACCAGGGTGCTACCTTCTGTGGCGCATTCTGCCCCAACTCCCCTGGCCCTTGTAGTAGCACTATTTGCAATGAAGGGAAATAGGATTCTTTGTGAAGGGTTTTGTTGAAGTAGAGCAAAAGGCCTGAGGAAACACTTCCTGCCCACCCAGAACAGCAGTGAGGAGGCTCCCAGGACTTGGAACCTGCCAGTAATGAAGGTGAGGAGACAGGAGTTTCAGGTTTGGCAC
>NW_022967100.1:0-435 GCF_012274545.1 Fukomys damarensis
AAATTTTGATCCTGAAAATGACCATTGTACCCACAGGTTTCTGACTGTTCACCTTGCTACCCTGGCCACGTGCTTGTGGCAAAGTTGCAGAAGGTTGTACTTATGTCAGCCTTCTCTTTTCTCCTGTCACATCCTTCCATGTGAAGGGGAATCATATGGAAGTTTGGGAGGTATTTTCTTCTTCCAGAGAGCTGTGAAAGCAAAGTAGTTCATTTCATATTCTCTGGAGCCCTGAAATGTTTCATTGACACACAGTGGGAGACTACCCCAGAGTGGTCAGGTTTGCTAACCAACCCTCACATGGAATACCTTTATGATCAAGAGTTCGGGTAGCAGGCCCAAGACCGGCGTCTTTAGAAAGGCCAACTTGCATGGTTTTGCCTGCAGATGGCATGGATAAAGTGTCAGTCTCTGCATCCAGACTCTGTACAAACA
>NW_022967101.1:0-241 GCF_012274545.1 Fukomys damarensis
GTGTGTGTGTGTGTGTGTGCACATGCATGGGTGTTTGTCTGTCTCACACTTCTTTGCCAATTGTCTGGCTTCTCTCCCTGACATCAGAGTTGGCTGTGTATTTCCCACCTTTGATGTTGAGTTTTTAAAACTTCCAATCAAAGGACTTGTACTCCAATGCACACACCTTTGCTGACAGCCAGGCATAACCAACTGCAAAGCAGGGTTGGGATCTCCAGGGAGGGGGATGTGTCTCCCCAGA
>NW_022967102.1:0-584 GCF_012274545.1 Fukomys damarensis
TATCTCATTCACAACAGCAGCCTGGATCCCAGAGTCCCCTGCTCACTCCAGCTTCTGGTTTCCAATGGATTCCAGTGCCTGGTGAGCAGCTGCCAAGGGGGCCATCTGAGGCCCAGCTGCAATCTCCCCGCCAGCATCTTCACAGCTCTGATGTTAGATCAGGCTGGTAGCTATGGTTCTGTCCCCAGCACTTGTATTTATGACTCACAGGGAATTAGCTGCTACTCAGTTTGTTGCAAAATGTTGTTGATAAGTCTTTGATTTTGCTGCACAACAGTTTTTAAAAGGGAAGTTGAAGAAAGTCACAAAATATACAATCGCCTCCATTTTTTCAGAATCTTCATTTTGTAGACTTTTCCTCCAGTGTTTTGAAGGCTATACAGGTATAAATCATCATCTTACAAAAAGCATTATCACTGAAAAATTCTTTGAGTCAGAAGCCTGGAATGATACACCCAAGTACCTGCTTAGGGTATCGCAGGGTTAATAAAGTCGAGGTGTCAGTTTGGCTGATTTCCTGTATGAGGAATTTTGGGGCAAATCCCTTTTCAGTGCATTCTTCATTGACACAACTCAATTTCTAG
>NW_022967103.1:0-789 GCF_012274545.1 Fukomys damarensis
TGCTGCTTTTACTTCTTTGTCTGAGAAATGTCTGTTCATTTCAGTTGCCCATTTTTGAATTGGATCTTTATATTTGCGGGGGCTGGTATTTCTGAGTTCTTTATATATTCTAGACAATAGTCCTATGTCTGAGGAGCAGCTGGTAAAATTTTTTTCCCACATTGTAGATTGTCTCTTAGTTCTGTTGATGGTTTCTTTTGCAGTGCAGAAGCTTTTTAATAAGATGAGATTCCAGTTGTTGATTCTTGCTGCTAGTTGCTGTGGTACTAAGGATTTGTTCATAAAGTCTTTTCCTATGCCAATATCTTCCAGAATTTTGCCTAACTTATCTTCCAGCAAGTTTAGTGTTTCTGTTTTATTATTTTGATTTTAATCCATTTGGATTTTAATTTAGTGCATGGTTAGAGATAAGAGTGTAGTTTTAATCTTTTGCAGGTTGAGATCCAGTTTTTCCAACACCATTTATTAAAGAGGCTATCTTTCCTCCAGTGGGGATGGTCAGCTCCTTTGTCAAAGATGAGGTAGCTGAGTACATCTGGAGTTGTTTAAAATACTTTCTTAAAGACACACACACACACACACACACACACATACTTTACTTTGTAAGTCTTATCTTTTTTGAGGGGGGTACTGTGATTGAACTTGGGTTCTTGAACTTGTGAGGTAGGCTGTGGCACCACTGAGCTAAATCCCTGGCCCACTGTAAGTCTTACATTTTAAACTGTAAACTAACTGTACACTTTTCCATATGATTTTTAATTCAAAATGTAATGACTTTAAATTTATAAG
>NW_022967104.1:0-320 GCF_012274545.1 Fukomys damarensis
CATATAAGCCACTAGCCAGTAGTGAGTGTTTTGAGGCATATTAATTACCACAGACTAAGTCATATCCAGAAGTCATCAAAAGCTTTTTGCTTTACTGCTCTCTCTCTATAACTTGAAATGTATTTTGAACCTTTGCTTTTAAATATAATGTGCATATATTAAATAATTGTGTTATTTAAAATCCAAATTTAAATGTCACTCCTCTCCATATTATTTCAGGTATTTATTAATGAAGCATCTTGTTTCTATTGCTAAAAAATACTTCCAAAATGAACAGACATTGACTGAGTAAAGCTAATGTTACCTTTTTATATTTTCTG
>NW_022967105.1:0-277 GCF_012274545.1 Fukomys damarensis
ATCTAAAAAGTATAATGATGATCCAATTTCACTAATACACAAACCATAGATCTTTCTGAATATTTTTCAAGGCCAATTTAAAATTTCACCCTTAACAAATAGATCTGCTATTTTATTTAATCGCTTGAAAAATGTCTTTATTTTTCACCCTTATATCTAAAAATACAATAAATCAGACTTACCAATTGACATATTATCACTATTGAAATTCCATTTATATGTATAATATTTCCTTACTTTCTTTACATGTTTACATTCCTTGTTATATTCAGTACAG
>NW_022967106.1:0-217 GCF_012274545.1 Fukomys damarensis
CCAGTCTCTCCAGGTTTTCTTTTACCTCCCTGGCCATTCCCATTTTTAGACACTTATCTTGTTACTCCTCATTTTCCCCTCTTCTAAGCAGAGGAGGAAGATAGGCTGTAGATTTCCCTTTTCCAGCTATATTTACTCCCTGAGGGCCTCATGGTTTTATATATAATCTCCATGTGATGATTCTCATTTGCTCCTTCAGCCTTCAGAAATTTCTCAA
>NW_022967107.1:0-481 GCF_012274545.1 Fukomys damarensis
AACAGATTTCCAGGAGATTAAAAACTTCATTGAAAGTTTATGCAGCAGAATGAGCCAATGCAAGAACATAATTTCAGATATAGATGATAGGATTGCAATTAGTGACCAGGAGAAGAAAAATATCTTAAAAATAGTAAGGGACCATGAGAGATCAATCCAGCAGCTGCTAGACAATTCAAAGAATAACATAAGACTCATTGGAGTCAGTGAAGAAACAGGAGAGAGTGCAGACAACATAAAAAAATGTTCACCAGAGTAATAGCAGAAAACTTCCCAAATAGGGGAAAGAACCTGACATACAGATAAGTAAAGGTTATAGGACTCCAACTAGCTATGATCGGAAAAAATCTACACATAGATATATAATAGTTAAGATTCCAGACACCCAACAGAAGAAGAAAATTCTACAAGCAGTTAGAGAAAAGAAACAAATCACATACAAAGGAAAACCCATCAGAATCACAACACACTTCTCAACACA
>NW_022967108.1:0-792 GCF_012274545.1 Fukomys damarensis
AAAAGCATTAGTTTAAATTAGAAAACACAATATAGCTGTCAAATTTTTTAAAATTTAAAAAGAATGAGTGAAGCAATATAGCTTTCAGTAGTAATAATGGTAAAATGTGTATAATGGAAAGTTGACAAATTATCCCCACGGATAAGATCAGAAACAGTCAGATTCTACTTCTTTCCTGCTTCCTTTATCTTATGACTCACACCTATCAGTTATGATAAATTTATTCCCCACTTTCTATACCCTCATTTTCAGGTGGTGATATGGGAGCAGGGAGAGATGTAAAGTGGAAAACAAATGCAATGCACATAGCCTGGGAGAAGACTTGGAGGAGACCATGACGACTGTGTTTAAATACTTATGGGTCTGTCAGGTAAGGAAAAGCAGGCTTATTCTACGTGCTCTGGATGACAGAAATAGGACTTCACGAGAAGCAGATCTTTTAAACATTTTAATAAATGGAGTTGGCTTCTTGGAATGAATGCTGATCCTGGGCACGTTACAGAAGGGATCATGGCATTAGATGGGAATTTGGACCAGGTGGTCTCTACATCAACAGTCCAGCAAAACAAGAAGGAATTTCTGCTGGGATTTTTGAGCAGTATTTGATGAAGACGCTCTTGCAGAGGTGTGAGCAAGACGGATATGGGAGTCTACAAGGGATGTTGAAGCCCCGGAGGACTAGCGACAGCAGGAAGGCCTTACTTACTGTCAGATCTGAAGGAGAATGGTAGGCACTGCTTTTCCAGGAGTGGAGCTATACAGGAGGGTTTCCAGCAGCTGGAGGGCCCACTA
>NW_022967109.1:0-784 GCF_012274545.1 Fukomys damarensis
TATTTCCCCATCAATTTTGAAAGATAGTTTTGTGGGATACATCATTCTAGGTTGAAATTTTTTTTCTTTTAGGGCTTAAAATATCTCATTTCAGGCTCTCCTTGACTTGAGGATTTGTATTGAAAAATCTGCTGTGCTTCTGATGGACTTTCCTTTGCATGTGATTTGTTTCTTTTTTCTAAGTGCTTGTAGTATTTTGTTCTTCTGTTGGATTTCTGGGATCTTGATTATTATATGTCTACATGTGGATTTTTTTTAATTTTTTTTTCAATCACAACTAGTTGGAGTCCTATATGCCTCATTTATCTGTATGTCAAATTCTTTTGCTCTGGGAAATTTTCTGTCATTAATACTGTGAACAGTTTTTTCATGTCATTTGTACTTTCTACTGCTTTTTTTGTGAACTCCAATTAATCTTTATTATTCTTCTTTGCATCATCTAGAAGCTACTTGATTTATTTCTCATGATCCCTTATTATTTTTAAGCGATCCCTCTTTTCATGGTCACCGACTACCACCTTGTCTTTTATATATGATATTCTGTCTTCGGATTGGCTCAGTCTGTTATGTATACTTTCAGTAGAAAGTTTAATCTCCTGGATATGTGTTTGAATGTGTTTCATGGACTCCTTTTCTTTCCTGTGTTGGGCATTCATGTTTTCCATTTCTTTCTGATGCTGTACATTCTATCATGGTCCTGAACCCATGTATTTTTATTATATGTTTCTATTGCAGAGATTCTAATCATGCCTTTCATTCTGTTCACCATCTCTGTAGTTATCAG
>NW_022967110.1:0-1988 GCF_012274545.1 Fukomys damarensis
CAGGACGGAGAACGTGGATTCTGGGACCAAAGAGCCTGGGTTCAAATCCCTGTTGGATGTGAGACCTTGAGCAAGTCACTTGAGCTGAGCATAGTGTGTGGCTTAGTTTAGTAGTGTGCAGCCCAGAGTCAGGGCTACATGTTAGCTATTACTCCTGCTTTTCTTATTAATCCCGACATGCTTTGGTCGGCCAAAGCAAGTCTGTAGGACTGAATTTCTCCCCTCTGTAAACTCAGGACGCCTACATTACCGCAGAATGTACAAGTCAGTCATTCAGAGAGTGTGCAAAATCCTATATCTCTATCCCTATCCTTTCCCCTTTGGTTCCCCAGTACCACACATACCACCTCCACGTAACTGCATTTATTTGAGTAATGATAGAAGGGGGAAAAATACTGCTTTGTCTCTAAACTGCTCAGGTACCTTAAGGCCAGCCAGCTTCAATTTGGGGTATTTGGATCTAGACGCACCCTGGCTGCTCCTCTTCTACCCACACACGCAGGCTGCCTGTACGTCACGTCTTCCACTCTACCCCCTGCCGCTCTGGTTACCTGGGTCAGAGATAGTCCGATCGCTGCTTTCTGTTCTGGAAGTTTCAGACATCACGTGCAGGTTCCCAGTCAGCACTTTGTATCCTGAGCAGCCAGGAAGAGGAATTGCCACAAATAACCGCACTAATGGAGGTAATGGGAGAGAGAGAGAGACCAATGTCTGGTTCACAGGAGGGCTGGTGCACAAGCTCTCTGAGTTGGGCCCAGTTTGAGTGCTTCAGCTGGCTGCCAGCTTCTAAAATAAAAAAATAAAATAAAATAAAATAAAATAGCTGAGGACCAGACTGTTGTCACGGGTTTCTGCCTGTAGTGACACCTTCTATAGAAAGAGTATCAGCCCTTGAGATTGGAAAAGGTACTGAGGACATTTTGTCATTCTGTTGCCTGCTCAAACTTGCCCCTTTGAGAGCCCTTCACCAGGGCACAGGTGTACACAAAGTGATGGCATCACCCCCTACCCTCCCTCCAGTGGCTCTCAGGGTGGGGACCCTGGACCACCAGCAGCATCACCAGAGAACTTTCTGGAAATTCCAACTCCCAGGCTCTACCCTATGTCTGCTGAATACTGAATTGGAAACTCCGGAGGTGAGTCTCTGCAATCTGGGTTTTAACAAGCCCTTGAAATTCCACAGCACCGTCAAGTTCAAGGATCACCACTAGTCAACAGTTCTTAAACCTGGCCAAATATCTGAGTCACCTCAGGAGCTTTTGAAAATCCCAGTGGTCAGCCCACAGTCCAGCCCGATTAAATCAGAATCCCTAGGGTGATGGTCAGACTTCAGTGTTTGTAAGTTCCCCAGGTGGTTGTGATACACATTGAGGATTGCAAATCATTAGTCTAAATATTTAATGGACTAACCACAAACATCCTTTGTCCAATAACTATGCTTATTGGAATAGCCATAAAGATACTTTGCTTCTGTGCAAAAGAAGGAATACCAAGTGTAGGTTGCACCCATTAGATGCCAAGATATTGTGTCTGTCTTACCAAAGAATAAATGGAGGCATGAAAATTGTTAAGTAGCTTATTTAAATACAGAAGGAAAACAACTGGAAAGAAAACTACACAAGTTTGAACCTGGGGTCTCAGGCTAGACCTTGTATCTGGTGCTAGAACATGACACCACATGTTGTGTAAAGTGTGCACACCATTACTATCTCGACAAAGACAATTATTTAAGCTCTGCTTCACTTCTTCTGAATGACATCATCAGGTAGCAGACCTCAAGCGCATTCAACTGATGATAATTTAGCCAGGCCAAAACCATACACCACGCAGACACAAAGTAATTTGTCTATATTGGCCTCACAAGACAGAAATTAAACTGTAGCTGTAGAGGGTGTGGCCTGAGAACCAGAAGAAATTCATTACCAGTTAGTACCTAAAAATGTAAGTTAGAAGTTTTTTTGTTCTGTTTTTTTTTTTTTTTTTTTTTT
>NW_022967111.1:0-237 GCF_012274545.1 Fukomys damarensis
TAATGATCTGGCCATATTAATAAGGTGATTTTTTTTTCCACTTCACATGTAGGACGGCTCCATGGGCAGATTGCACTGTTAGAGGTAAAGTAGAGAGCCCCAAGTTATATCCTGAAAAACAAGCATAGCCTATATTTTTCACCTCTTTAGGTTGAAAATAAATCTGTTATGGTTACCTTAAAAAATTGTATGTTGATTTGTTGTTTTGAATTATCTCCACCACTGTTTATTTTACTT
>NW_022967112.1:0-201 GCF_012274545.1 Fukomys damarensis
TGGGTCTGTTCACCATGTTGCCTTATCTAAATACTCTACCAGGTTGCTGGCAATTTTAGTCCTTAGTAGTAGTAGCATCAGTAGTAGCAGCAGCAGCTGCAGCAGGTGTTTGCAAAGCATCATGAGCACGTTCGTTCGTCAAGGTGAGTTGCTACATAAGTCCATGAGCCCAAAGACCGATGCAGAGTGCAAAGAAACCTC
>NW_022967113.1:0-432 GCF_012274545.1 Fukomys damarensis
TAGATGCAGAAAAAGCATTTGACAAAATTCAACACCCATTCATGATAAAAACCCTGAAAAATAATTGGAATAGATGGTCTATATCTCAACTTGATAAAGTCTATCTATGAAAACCCAACAGCTAACATCATACTAAATGGCCAAAAACTGAAAACCTTCACGTTAAAATCAGGAAAAGACAAAGATGCCCACTATCACCACTCCTTTTCTGTATAGTTCTGGAAACATCAGCCATAGCAATTAGACAAGAGAAATAAATAAAAGCAATAATCATAGGAAAGGAACACGTTAAACTGTCACTATTTGCTGATGGTATGATACTCTACACAGAAGACCCCAAAAACTCTGCCAAAAGACTTCTAGACTTATTTGACAGATTCAGTAGAGTAGCTGGATACAAGGTCAACACCCAAAAATCAATAGCCTTCTTGT
>NW_022967114.1:0-283 GCF_012274545.1 Fukomys damarensis
GCTAGTTGGAGGCTTCTGTGATGTGAAGGCATAAGTGGGATGCAGCTGGAGCCATTGGGCTATTTTGAAGCTCCAACTTATGAGAAGGTCCTTCTGTAAGTCCTGTAACAAACCTGAGCAGGACACTATTTCTCAAGTGAGGGATCCACCCCACAGGTAGCCTTGTCTTCCTGAGGTTGCCCTGCTTCCCCAGTGGGTGGTTGCAGGTCCCAATCTGAATGGTCACTTGGCCAAGAGAAAGAGCCACATGTCTTAGCATTTTGGTGTTCTGGGAATTTTTTTT
>NW_022967114.1:317-7512 GCF_012274545.1 Fukomys damarensis
TTTTTTTTTCATTGAGTTTATTGGTGCATTTTAGGTATAATGTACAGTTACATTCATTGTTGGCATCTCGTACCTTTACATGTCAGGTCCTGGTTCTCATTTTTCCCCGTGTCCCTGCCCTCCCTTCACCCTCTACTAGCCTCATTATTTACAATTTTTTTATTTCCATTTTCTCATTTTCTGCTATTTTTCCCTTCCACTTATTACCTTTCACCTACACTTCCCCCTCACCTATACCTGAAGACTTTTCTTCCTATTTCACATTGGCAATAATTTCATTAGGATCTTATGCACTATTATAGTTTGTTCACACTAGAGAAACTATTCGGTATTTACACATGTGTGACTTATTTGTTTCACTTTGGAGGATATCATATTCAGACACATAAAGCAGTGATAGCCCAGGCAGTCTATGTTACTTCTGTTTTATCCACCCATTGAGTCAAAGCCATTCTTCTATTAAATTGGTCTTGCCATCTCGATATCCTCCTGGGACAGATGCGACTGAAATTTGGTGGCAGGAAATAAATATTGAGTATGTATTGAGAGGCTTAAGATTACAGTCAATGATGCCAAGTTGGAACGCTGAGATATAAATTCTGTTTTCTCAGAGCCTGTTATAGGATCACAGTGCACTGTGAGGGTCAGGTCCATGACAGTGCTCAGCTGTCATAATGCCAGGAAGTTGGATGCTCGGATCATTTCCACGGTTACCGGGGAGAGCTAGATTGTGGTAATCATAGAGACTGCAGCAGAAAGGCTGGGACCCAATATTCAATCTCACCATTTGGGCAGATTTTCTGGTTCCTGCCCACACATGCATGAGAGGGGAAGCCCTGAGGACACTGTGAGGATTTGTATCTCTCACTCATGTGTACCTTGGGTGGATGGCATACCATGCTTTGTGTGGAGTTCTTCTATTTCTGTAAAGAAAGTCCCAGTGACTTTCAATGTGCCTCTCTCACCGGTTTTGTGGTACAACTCAGCTTTATGTAGAGTGTTCTTTTCTGTTTGCTATGCTCATCATCATTCATCACTAGTCTTTCTCAGCTTCCTGTCAAATGTGAACCTCTGTAGCCTGGAACAGCAGACTGAGGCTACTATCTGTCCCTGGCACTGGGAACACTTTAGTCCTGTCTGTTGTTTGTGTTCTCCCTCTAATGTCCCCAGGCAGAGAAGCATACAGGAAGGTTCCTGGACTGTGTCATGTCCTTCACTCCATGGAAAGATGGCTTCCTTTGTCCCAGTTGCAGCAGTTGTGCCGGGCCTGTGCCTCCTTAGTGTTGGTTCAATTCTTTGGAGTCTCTGCTACACAACGTCTTTCTGCCCTTCTGCCTCTTGTGGCCAACCCCTTCCTGGTTTCCCTTTTTTCACTAGCCATCTTGGCAGCATTTTGGCCTAACTCCATTCCACTTATCCCACTCTCAGTTTTCCAGCCACTTGAACACATTAGATCCTCCTGCTCTTTGCTAAGAGGCAACTGCTGAGGACACTGTACAAACACAGACACTGGATGACCAGGTTCCCTTCTGACCATCTCGCTTTCTTCAAAATCACAAAAAGCTTATAGTCCTGGCTGCCTCATTGTCACCTCACCCTCCCGCATGTCTATAGTTCCTTCTTTCATGGCTTCCCTGACTCCTTTGGTTCTACTCCCAGTTGTCCAATTTTCTGCTTTTGCGAAAGTGAGTGATTTCAATCCTCCAATGACATGGATTTGACCTTTGTCCTCAACCGCCTTGGGGATTGTGCTTCTCGTCATTCTGCAACATGCTTTGGAAGTGTTCTGTTCCGCAGCATTGCAAGACTAGAACATCGTGGCTCAGTCTATGATGGAATTTTGTATGAGATGCATTCAACTGTTGCTGTTGCTATGTCCTGGCCTGTACTTTGTTCTGGACTTTCAGAACGCATCTCTGCTTACTTCTTGGATAGGCTTCTTCTTTCTGAAAAGACTTGGAAATAGGCCTATGCTGGGATTTGGGGGGTCCTTTGAGACATGCCGAATTATGGCTGACCTTGCCAGGCTCTTTGATCTTTTGGGCAGCTCTGTCTGTCCCCAAAGTCCTGATCCAGATCCCGCCCCACCTCAGCTGAGCAGGCTACATTCTCCAAGGTGGAGGAACCAGCGTCACAATGCCCTACCTTCATAATGTGGCCCTTCCTCCAAGAAGAGTCGTTGGAGCCCCAAGGAGAAGGGCCATTTGCCCTGAGTTAAACACCAAAATGTCCTAGGGTGCTGAGATTCAGGGGACTTTTATAGGGGAAATGCAAGCATTTCGGTGTTTCAAATGCTCATCAGTCTTTGAGCCAGGGCCATGGTTTTGTAAAAATTTTGCTGCTCTGTACATATCCCATTGAGCAGATTGCGAGCTGGATATGTGAGGGAGGAAAATTGAATTGAGAAGTGTGGGATCAGAGTCACGGAGGTGGATATCAATTGCCCAGATGTCAATACAATATTATGGGCGACTGGCAGAGAGTGAGAGTGCACAATAGGGGCCCGTGCCAACCCAGAACTAGGCTCTGATAATGCTGCAGGGTTGGCAGCTGAGATAAGTGGTCATGGGGTTGGGGAAGGGTTCATAGTGGGAACCATGGGGACAACAGCACAAAGCTAAGGCCTGAATCTTACGCCTATCCATATAAGCCTGTCTCCTGGCTTCTGGTCAAAGATGCAAGTGTGAGGAGATTCTGAGGACTCTGAGGAATTTTGACTCTCAGTCCTGGTGGCCTGTGGTAGAGGGCCTCATCCACCTTCCTGAACAGATCCCAGAAGTCAGCCAGTAGTTGAGTCAACACTCTGTCTTTCACATTTTTGTATCATTTTAAGAGAGATTGAGTAGCAGTAGCAGCCAGCGTTCATTTTTCTGTGATTTTCAGTTACAGCACAGTTTTACCTAGGTATTTCAAAGGACTATAGGACTCTCATCACACTTCATCTCTGGAATTTCTAGCCATACCTCGAAGTAGGATGTTCTGTGGCCTGAAACAGCCTCCTGAGTCTCCACAGTGGCACAGTGAACACTTTTCTTCCCTCAAATTCTTGTGTTCCCACTCCAAAGATGGCATAACTGGCTTCCTAGGAGACTAGGCCTTGTCTGCCTGCTTTGTCTTTCACTCTGGAAAAAATGCTCTTCCTCAGGCCCTCTTGCAGTCCTTCACAGAGTCTTGTGCTTCTTAAGGTCCAGTAACTTGTCTAGAGTTTTCTATAGTTTCTGAAAGAGTACTCCTTTTCTTGACTCCCACTTCTCAGAGATTCCCCTTCCTGGTTGCCTACTTTTTCCCTAGCCATCAAGCTCACACTGTGGGCTCCCTCCATTCCTCGGTTCTCTCTTCTAAATTCCCAGTCCTTTTGCTACATGTATGCATTTTGTTTGCTCCTACATGCCCACTGTGGAGTACCTTGTGCCCACTCAGCCACTGCAAAAACAGGTGCCCATGGAACTCTCATTTTTTTCCTTGCATCCACAAGTCCGTATTGCCCATGCTACCTCCTATTCACATACAGCATCCTCATTTTCTTGCTTTTTCCTTACATGGCTTTGCACAGTTTTATACTTCACCTCCCTTGTCTCCTATTTCCTGCCTGTCCATTAGGCAGAGGAAGACAGATATTAGATACCACAGTTTAAATGATATTTGGACTTAGCCAAATTGGCAATCCTGTGGTGCATCCTTCTCCAGCGTGCTATGGAAGCACAGTGGAAAATGGCATTCCAAGAAAAGAAAGTGTTGGACTCATTCTAGGATCTAATTGTGTTTGAGATTCATTCAGTTATCCCAGGTGTGCTGCCCTATGCTGCACTTTGCAGTGACTTCCTAGTACACATCACCACTAACTTTTTGGAAGTGTTGTCTACGGGTGGAATGGGAGGAAAATAGGACAGTGCTGCTACTTGGATGCTTCTTTGATGTGCAGGTGTAAGGGGGACCCAGCCATGGGCTGGGCGTTACTGCAGTTCCATCTTTTGTGAAGGTCCTTCAGCAGGTCCTATAACCAACATGAGCAGGACACTATTGGTCAGGTGTGGGACCCAGCCCACAGGTAGCATTGTTTTCCTCAGGTGGCCCTGCTTCCCCTACGAGTGGTTGTAGGGCCCAACATGAACAGTCATTTGTCCTGAGTGAAACAGCCATGCATCTGAGCAGGCTGGTGTTCATGGATATTTTTCTTTTCCTCATTGAGATTATTGGTACATTTTAGGTATCAGTACAGTTACATTCATTGGTGGCATCTTGTACCTTTACATGTCAGGTCTTGGCTCTCATATTTTCTTCTTATCCTTGCCTTCCCTTCACTCCCTACTCCCCTTCCCATTTACTAACATTTTATTTCCATTTTCTAATTTTCTCCTATTTTTTTCATTCCACTTATTACCCTTGCCCTATGCTTTCCACTTTGCCTACACCTTAAGCTCTTTTCTTCCTGTTATACATTGTCAAATATTTCATCAGGATCTTATTTACCATTATAGTTTCTTCACATGACAGAATCTATTAAGTATTTACACATGTGTGACTTATGTATTTCACTTAGGAGTATGTCATATTCAGGGACATTTCACAGGGAAACCCCAGGCAGACTATGGTATGACCGTTTAAGCCACCCATTGATCCAAGAACATTGTTCTGTTCAATGTGTTGTGCCATCTCGAACTCCTCATGAGATGGGTATGACTGGAATTTTGAGGGAAGAAATAGATATTGTGTACATATTGAGAGGACTAGGATCAGAGTAAGTGAGGCAAAATTGGAAAGCCCAGATATAAATTCATTGTCCACAGAGGCTGGCAGAGTGTCAGAGTGCACAGTGTGGGTCAGGATCATGACATAGCTCAGCTGTCATAATGCAGGTGACTTTGTAGCTTTGAACTGTGTCCATGGTTGCCAGGGAGGGGTGGATTGTTCTACCCATGGAGACTGCAGCAGACAGGTGAGAGTCATCACCACCATTTGTGCAGATGTCCTGACTCCTGCCCAAACATGCATGAGAGAAGCCGCACTTAGAACACCGTGAGTCTTTGTAGCTCTCACTCATGTCGGATGAGGGTGCAGGGCATACCATGCTTGGTGACCAGGTCTTTGATTTATAGAAATAATGTCCCAGTGACATACAATTTGCCTTTCTCACCGGTTTGGAGGTACCACTCAGCTTTATGTAGTGTGTTCCCCTCTCTTTAGTATGGTCTTCAGCATTCCTTGCCTCTCTTTCTCAGCTTGCTTTTTCAAGGGAACTGCTGTAGTCTGGAACTGCAGCCTGAGCCTCCTTCCTGTGTCCTTGCCTTGGGAATGCTTTTGTCTTGTCTGGTTCTGTGGCTCACACTCTAACGTCCCTAAGGAATGGAAGCATAAAGGAAGGTTCCTGGACTGTGTGGTGTTCTTCACTTCATCAAAAGATGTCTTCCTTTGTCCCTCTTGCAGCAGTTGACCCAGGCCTGTGCCTTCTTAAGGCCCAGTATATTGCTTCAACTATTCTTGAGTCTCTGATACGAACTCCTTTCCTTCTCTCCAGCTCCTGTGTGGTGTCCCTTCCTGGTTTCCTCCATTTCCCCTAGTCACCTTGGCAGCAGTTCAGACAACCTCTGTTCCAGGTATACCACTCACAATTTCCCAGATCTGTGACCATATATCTGCTTCCATGTCCTTCCTAAAAGGCCACTGCTGAGGACAGTGTAAAACCTCAGCCACTGGAGGATCGGGTGCCTATCTGACCCTCTGGCTTTCTTCACCATCACAAAGATTCTATAGCCCTGGCTGCCTCATAGTCACCTCACCCTCCCACATGTCTCATCTTCCTACTTTCATGCCTTCCCTGACTACTTTTATTCCACTCCCAGTTGTCCATTTTTCTGTCTTTTGGGAAGATGAGTGATTTCAGCCCTCAAATGACATGGCAATGATATTTCTCTTCAAGTGCCATGGGAATTGTGTTTCTCATCATTCTGCAAAAGGATTTGGGGGTGCTGAGTTCCATGGCATTGTAAACCTAGAAAATGGTGGCTCAGTACATGATGTAATTTTGTATGAAATGGATTCAGTTTTCGTGGTTTCTATGTCTTGGACCATACTTTGTTCTGGAATCTCAGTATGCATCTCCCCTTACTTCCTGGAAGGGCTTGGTCCTTCTGTAAAGGCTTATAAATAGGCTTGTGCTGGGATTTGGTAGCCTGTGGGAGAAGTCGGGTTAAGGGAGACCCAGCGAGGGCCTTTACATATGGGTGTGATTATATCACTGTGCTATGATTATTTAATTGTTTTGGAAAGATACCCAGCAGAGGTATAGTTGGGTCAAAGCTTAATCATCTCATTATCAAGTTATGTTTATGGTTTTCTTGTTTTATTTTCTTTTTTGTGTTTGGTACAGGAAATGGAACTCAAGTTTTTGTCCTGCCAAAGCAGGTGGCAAAATCACTGAGCTAAATCCCCAGGGCTATGAAGTTATTTTTAGAGCAGCTTATTAAAGTACCAAATAGAGTTCTTTCTTTATCCTTTTCCTGTACTCTGCCCCTTGAGAAAAATCTAAATAATATCACATGCACTCCCACATTCTCACACAATTCACAGATGTTTTTGTGACTTGAATTTCTAGGACATTGACCTAACTATAAGAGGAATAACACATCTTTTACTTTCAAACATTTAAAGTATATGGACATGTGCCAGGGATTTAGCTGAGTGATGCCACTGCCTGCCTTGCAAGCACAAGGACCAGAGTTCAATCCCTGGTAAAAAACAAAACAAAACAAAAAAAACCCACAGCATAAAGTAAATTGACATGTATAATGTGTATACAGATATGTATAACACATATATAAAGTATATAGACTCCTCTCAATAAGGGATATATGTAGTAAATAGACATGTGTAGACCAGAGTACAGTCATGCAAAGGCCATCCTCCATATCTTGCATGACACACATTCTCCTGGGCCTGCTCTCTGCTCTGTGGGGTTCTGGTGGATGAGAGTGTAAATGGCCTGACCGTCAGGCCCCAGTCCTACCCATTCTCTAGTCTCTAGGTTTCACTGGGTTTGCTTCCTTCCCACTCCATTCCTGATTCTTCCAAGTATTCATCTGCAGGCTGCTCATTCCCCATCTTGGCTGGAGTTGATCTGTTTCCTTCTCTTTCCTTGTTCATGTGGTTATTATTTTTGTGGCATTGGGTCTTGAGCCAGATCGAGTGTGCTACATAC
>NW_022967115.1:0-506 GCF_012274545.1 Fukomys damarensis
CATCTCAGTTGATTCCTTGTCTTGACCACTGTGATGGTGCTGCAATGAAGCCAGGAGCACAAGGGACTCTTGGATGTACTGGTTGCATTGGTTTGAAGATGTACCCGGTAGTAGAACTGCTGGACCATGTGGTAGCTTTTAAATTTTTTGAGGAATCGCCACACATTTTGCACACGGCTGTACAACTTTTTATTTACCAGCAGTGTACAAGAGTTCTCAATTTTCTGCATCCTCGTGGTATGTAGTGTCTTGTTCATTACAGCCATACATTTTTATCTTTTATCCATGGGTTATACAAGTATGTGGGGTAAAATGATGTCTCTTTGCGGCTCTGATATGCATTTACCTGATGATGAGTGATGTTGAACATTTTTCCAGACACTGGCTAGCCATTTGCATATGATTTGAGACATATCTGTTCAGATTGTTTTCCCATATTAGGTAAATTTTTGTTTGGTTTGTTTTGCTGCTGAGTCCTTTGAGTTCCTTATATATTCTGGATATTT
>NW_022967116.1:0-685 GCF_012274545.1 Fukomys damarensis
GGTCTGCCTCAGTTGGTGGAGAGTAGCTCATGTGTGGCATGGCTCCTGGTTAGCAAGTACAGATGGATTTCACACACCAGCAGCATTGTACTTTACTGATCACACCTAAGGTCTTTGTAATACCAATAAACTGGTAGTTATATCCAGGTCAGATTAAAAATAATTGATGATTGTTAGTCTTTCTCTTTTGTAATGATGCCTTTTTATAAGGAGACATTTTCTATCTTTATTTTGCTGTAATCAAATCGTTTCCTTTTTATTCTCTCTTTTATTTACAATGCTTTGCCTGTGTCTCATTTTAGTATTTAAGTGCATACAGATTTTAGCCTCTCAGGGTTAAAATCTTGTTATAATTTTAAACAGTTTTTTAAAATAAAAATAATGTTTATAAAGCTTTTAAATCCTAAACTTTCTTTCTTTAGTTTTTCTTCTTTTTAAACCTTTTTTCTTTTCTTTTTCTCTTTGGGCTTTGGTATATCTTTCTTATACTTTTAACCTTTTGTAATTTTGCATTTAAAATATAACTTTCTAGTTTTTGCCTTCTCAATCATTATGACAGTCTCCCCTTCCACCATTTCTAAGTGGAGCATCTAGTTCATTACCTCTTAAAATTATGCATAAATTTGATTTATTGAAGAAAATAATGTAAGAAAATATCATAGACAAAAAGGTCAATAAATTTTTT
>NW_022967117.1:0-2411 GCF_012274545.1 Fukomys damarensis
AGGGAGGCTATAACCTTTTGGAGCATACGCACATCTTCTTCCAGTGATACAATCAAACACTAATTTAAGTGCTGCTATGAGGAGATACTGTTATAGTAGTTAAAGTCCCTAATCAGTTGACCTTAGCTCAATCAAAACAGACTATCAGGGTGGGCCTGACTTAAGCAGAAGCCTTTCTGAAGAAGGTACAGCCTCTCCCAAAGTTCAGAGAAGCCAAGCATCAGTCCATGTCATTGGGTTACAGCCTGCTCTGATCGGCTTCCTGTCTGCCCTGTGGATTTCGGGCTTGGTAAATTACTAGGGGTCAGGCAGTAAGCTGAGGAAACACAGTCTCTGGTCATAAGAAATTTTTAACACTTCTCTAGTGAAGGCTTATGTAGCCTTTCTTTTTAGTTATTTCTCTCAGAGGCCCGAATAGACTAGAAATGCACAAAAAATGTGATAGATTCCTAAAGTCTTACAGCCAAATATCCATTTTTCAAATTAAACAAATTTGAGCTTTTCCTTGTCTCTCAACGCAGGTCAAGAGGTTATTTCTCCTCACAAGAGGTGAGATTCTCTAAAATTGAGAATTCCAGGACTATGTTGGTTTAAAAATTAACTTACATAGCTCCTAGCAGAGGGCAGTACACAGGTAGCATATTGATAACTAATCCAAATGACAAATCTGAACAGTATCTCACAAAAAATGAAAAGGACGTTAAATGATGACCCACACCACAGAAATAGTCATGAAAATTTTTCCATGCAGGGCAGGTCCCATGTGTCCCAGTCCCTGAAAGTCCCTACCTACTAGGAAACTCCTTTGTTGGGGCTAACTCGGTGGCTGACCACTTTACCTTCAGGACACCACTTATTTTACAGGGCCCTGAGGTGCAGTTCTAAAATACTGCTTATTAATCTGCATTCACTTCCCCATGATCGCATGTATTTCCAAAGCTTAAAGTGCCATCTTTTAAAAAAAATTACAAATTTGTATGTGTACCCTCAACCTCCGTCTTGAAAGCCAGTCTGACTTCTCCAATTATACCTCAACCTCAACCTCACCAGTTGGCAATCTAATAGGCTTCTGAATCACAAGAAACAACTCTTGGTTTCCTGGCCAACCTGTTCAGCCCATACCTTCCAAAGCCTGCACTTGTCACCAAGTGGCAATTCTATTCTGAGGCCAACCACTTTGGGATCAGAAGAATGTTGATTCTTCTCTTTCTCTTAGACTCCAAGTGTAATCCATCAGAAAATTCTAGCCACTTTGCTTCTGAAATATAGCCAGAATCCAGCCACTCTCACCTCCTCACTGTGCTGACCTTATTCCAAAGCAGCATCACTCCTTTTGTTCCTGGGTTATGGTGACATCTTCCTACCTTCCCTCTGCCTACCAGTCTAGTTCCACATAGCAGCCACAGTAAGCCTTATAAGAAACACCCTATAAGTGATTCTTACAAAAAGTCAGATGGTGCTGGGCCTGTGAGCAGTGCCTCCGGTGGCTTCTTATCTGAATCTGAGTGTAAGCCATCATTTTGTAGTGGTCTCTGGCTCCCCCAACCCAGCCCTGTTTCTCCATAATCTCATCTCTGGCAGCCCAATCTGTTCAGGCCACATTCTTCTTCCTTGCTGCTTCTTGAGTATGCCATACACTGTTTCCTGAAAGGCTTTTCATCTGCTATTCCTTCTGACTAGAGTATCTGTCCTTTGAAGAGCTGCCAAGTTCATTTAGAATTCTTCTTCCCAGACGGAGGCCTTCACAGACCACCCAATCTAAATTAAAATTATTTCCACGTCACTATTCTCTTTCCAGTTTCATTTTTCAAAGGCCTTCCTGTCCCCTGCCACAGTCTGTATTTGCTAGTTTGTGCCTCTCATTCTAAAATGTAAGCTCTATGAGGTCAGACTGACCCTTTGTTATATTCACAGTTGTATCCTCAGCTCCTAGAGAAGTTCCTGGCACTGAATGAGACCCAATAACTATTTCCTGAAGGTATGAATAAGGGAATAAGACAGTCTTCTCAGCTCTACTGCCTTGAAGTAAACAGAGCTGCAGATGGTAAGGTTCCTCTGGCTATAGCGATCTCACAGCACTTCCTGGCCTAAATTGAGCAGTGCTCCTCTTCTCTGACCAGTGCCAATCTTCTACTCTTCTACTGATGCCACTGAAATGATGACAAGAGTCATGGGCATCAGTCTGTTTTTACCAAGGCTAATTTGATTCCCCTGGTTTACAATGCCAATAATGAAAAGCCTGCTCTGCACACTGAATGTCTGCCACACTTCCCTTTCACCTTCCACTGTGGATAAATGTGGAAACTGTACTAGGATATTTGTTTTCTGCCTTGTGCCTCCACGGGAATCCATGAGACCTCAGAACAGCCCAACTCTGTGAAAGATGAGGTACACAACAACAACAACAACAA
>NW_022967118.1:0-1452 GCF_012274545.1 Fukomys damarensis
CTATCTCTCAAAGGTCCCACCTTTTAATACTGTCACTTTGGGGATTAAGTTTCAACCTGTGAGTTTTGGAAAGATATAATCTTTCAGACCACAGCATCATCTAACAACCCTGGATCTACTATTTCTAAGTCAGTATAGGGTTACAGTAACGCTTTTGTTCATGACCAGGTCTGTGAACAATTCGGTAAGCAAAAAGAAGCACTGCTTCCATTTGTAAACTCCACATGGGGTGATGGACTTGACTGTGGCCATCTTCCCCACATGAACACCAACACAGCCATCTTGCCCAGAATCATGGAACAAATTATGTTTGGGAACCAAGATACCACTGTACTTTTTTAATTGATAGAATTAAAGATCATAGTACTTTTGATGAAGAGAAATGCCTACAGAGGATCTACTCATATTTCTCAATAGATCCTTTTTTAAACCCAATCTCATAAATGCTTTCTAATTTGTGAGTGAGCTAAAGGAGAGCTACTATGATTGAGTGTAGGTGAAGACAATCAGACACTTGTCTATTCTATCTCTTGGTACCCTAAGAAAGTACAACCATGCATACCTTATATAGCTCCACAGAATTTCAGTGTTCCATGCAACACAGTTTGAAAACCATGGAATTGTATCACTATTCATAATATATTTATCAACCATAAATCAACAAGAAAAAAGACAAATTAACCAATGGACAAAAGTATAAAGCTTACGAAAATTAAGTTCACTGAAAAATAATTAATTACCAAAATGATATATACATATGATGAGCTTTTCTGATAACTAGGAAAAAAAGTGTAGACTGAAATAAGAAGGAAAGGACTTTACCCATACTACTGGTCAAAATGCAAATACTGATATTATCAAGAAGGTGAGAGAACATTGTTATGGAAATGGAGAGTGGGAAGTATTCCAATTTTAATTTGCAAATGCCATTAGATCCAGAAATGTTACGGCTAGGAATCTATTCTAAAGAAATTCCAAAAATGATCACAAAGATATACATCTTTCAACATACCTTTGTGTATTATTTTGTTTGTTTTTGATTTGGTACCAGGGTTCAAACTCAGGACCTTGTGCTTGAAAGGGAGGAGGAGGAACCACTGAGCTAAATCCCCAGCCACTTTGTGTGTTATTTTTAATAAAGAAGCATTGGAAACAATGTCAATGACTATCAGTGAAAGATAAAAAGTTATCATTATTCTATGAATCTTATTTTATGGAACACTATGAAATAATTATTAATGACAGATAATAACAAAAGCCATGATAAAAGTAATAGCTGATATAACAGGGTGTTAAATTGGAAGTTTTAACTGATATGCCAAATGCACTAAATACAGCACATGAAAGTCAGATACCAATTTAATTTTCAGTGAAATAATACAAAAAAATTATAAAACATAAGATCCTAATAAGATTACTGTCATTTAGAAATGAGAAGAAAGGAGCTAAAGG
>NW_022967119.1:0-598 GCF_012274545.1 Fukomys damarensis
AAAAAAAAGCAGGAAAAACTGTCCTCTTTGCAAATGAAGTAGACTTCAAACCAACACTGATTAAGAAAGACAAAAGAACCCTACATCATTTTAAAGAGAACAATCCAAGAGGAAGAGATGACAATCCTAAATATATATGAACCAAACACTAGTGCATCCAAATGTATGAAACAAATAATAATGGACATGAAAAATTAAATAAGCACTAATACAATAGTAGTGGGGGACCTCAATACCCCAATGTCACAAATAGATCAATTAGACCAAAAATAAACAATGAAATGCTAGAACTCAAACTCTTGAGCAAATGAATTTAACAGATGTTTACACAGTGTTCCACTCCACAAAATCAGAATACACATTCTTTTTGGCTGCACATGGGTCCTTCTCCAAAATAGACCACATACTCAATCATAGAACATGTTTTAGTAAGTACAAAGGAATGGAAGTTATCCCCTATATATTATCAGACCTTAGTGCAATAAAATTGGAGATTAATAGCAAAAGAAACCACAAGAATCTCATAAACATATGATAACTGACCAACACACTCCTGAACAACCAATGGACGACAGGAAATTAAAGAAGAAATCAGTTT
>NW_022967120.1:0-207 GCF_012274545.1 Fukomys damarensis
TTAATAATCAAAAGTTAAAGTAGCCTTAAAATTATTCTATCTCTTAATGAAACCTATAGTTTTAAAGGATAGTCTATTTACAGAAACCTAGGTATTTAAACCCACTGGACATAATCAAATGGTCCCTCGATTTCCTTCACCACTCGATTACATCATATTTCCACAGCTGTATTCGCCCTCGCTAGGGGCTTGGCCTGCTATTTACAG
>NW_022967121.1:0-337 GCF_012274545.1 Fukomys damarensis
GAGAATATGTGAATCAAAAAGCAGCAGAGATGCAGGAGGAACCAGCAAATTCACCATCATTACGGAAGATTTTTCTTGAAACATATACTTACTAAAAAAGTCCGCATCAAGCAGTACACAAGAACAAGAGGGGAGCTGTGAGGACCAGAATCACACGGTTTAGAGCAGGGCTGGCTCCAGGGTTAGCTCTGCACTGCACTGCACACTGTAGCTCTGCACCCTCTGTGAGGCCACACTCTTTCCTGAGCTCTTTGTTTGTGGGGTAAAAAGATGACTGGATCAGTGCACCCCACTTCTGGCTTGAGCCTTGGGGAGGCGGCCCCCGATCTTGACTCTG
>NW_022967122.1:0-679 GCF_012274545.1 Fukomys damarensis
TATAGTGTATTACATTTATTGATTTACGTATGTTGAACCATTCTTGCATCCCTGGAATAAATCGCACTTGGTCACGATGGATGATCTTCTTGATGATCCTCTGTATTCTGTTTGCTACTATCTTGTTGAGGAGTTTTGCATCTATATTCATTAAGGAGATTGGCCTGTGGTTCGATTTTTTTAGTTGCATCTTTCCCTGGTTTAGGAATCAAAGTGGTCCTTGCTTCCAGGAATGAATTTGGAAGTATAGCTTCCCTATCAGCTTCTTTGAAAAGTTTGAAGAGTAAAGGCAGTCGTTCTCTAAATGTCTTGTAAAATTCAGCAGTGAATCCATCAGGAACTGGGGTTTTCTTTGTTGGTAAATTTTTAATTACATTTTCAATATCATTGATTATAATTAGTGTGTTTAAAATGTGTTCATCTTCTTTGTTCAACTTGGGTAATACATAAGTATCTAGAAATCTGTCCAATTCTTCTGTGTTTTCCATTTTATTAGAGTATAGGTTCTCATAGTAGATATTAATGTTCCTCTGGATTTCTGTGGGATCTGCTGTGACTTCGCCTTTTTCATTCCTGATTGCATGGATCTGTGACTTTTCTTTCCTTTTTTGATAAAGTTTGCTAAGGGTTTATAAATTTTATTTATTCTTTCAAAAAACCAACTCTTTGATTCATTTAT
>NW_022967123.1:0-244 GCF_012274545.1 Fukomys damarensis
AATTTGGTGATTTCCAAATGCATGTTCTCTGGAATATATCTGATGAAAGAAGGTTTGTGGTCAAGATATTAATGCTTACCAAGTGGCATTCTAAATTGCAAGACAAAATTGTAAAAATTACTCTCTCACTCATCCAACATACTCTACCCTTAGCCACATTGTTTTGTATTGTTAGAAATCATAGAAGCTGCTCACCAGAAAGACCAAGAAAGGATTAGAGGGTTGCAACTTTCAGTCCCACCCT
>NW_022967124.1:0-367 GCF_012274545.1 Fukomys damarensis
CAGACATGTTTTGGACTGCTTCTTGATTTTAATTTAATTCACATGGTTTAAGGGTGATAGACTAGTGATTACCATGGGTGGTCAATTTGCAAGTTATGCTTGATCATATTGTGCTGCTGATTGTATCAGTTGGGATAAAGGATTGTGATTGATGTGATGAGCTGTTTTCTCTGATGTTATGAAGATGAGAATGTCTATGGGTCGTTAGAGACCAAGAAGCTATGGCACAATTATATCAGGAAGATTTGGGTGATAACCCAGAGATTAAACCAAGCACAGTCCAACAACAAAAATAAAAACGAGAAAACACTTAAGCAAGACACAAGGACAGACTTCCAGTTCACCGATGGCAAACAGTAGGACAAAT
>NW_022967125.1:0-228 GCF_012274545.1 Fukomys damarensis
CTAAAAGTATACTCTTGGTTAGACATGAAGGAGAAATCTTTGAGAAGACATTCAGGTTATGAGATATGGGCTCTATTTATATTTTCATGGCAGTTATTCTACTACAATCCTTTGTATATAAAGAACTTTGAATTAACTTTTTATGTGAATTAAATATCTGATAGACTTTAAATTACATATTAAACTGTATATTTTTGCTTGTGTTGATGCATTTTACACATACATAGT
>NW_022967126.1:0-222 GCF_012274545.1 Fukomys damarensis
AGGCGTCAGTGAGTAATAGTTTGTTAATTGATATTTTAATTTCTTTTTTTTTTAGAGTACCAGGGCTTGAACTCAGAACCTTGTGCTTGCAAGGCAGACAACAACACCACTGAACTAAATCCCAAGACCTTAATTGCTTTCTTTAAATTTAGTTTTCTGCATTTGCTTCAGTAATTCTCCATTGAAAACTTCCTTTATTTTGCATCAGACTGTGTGAATTTG
>NW_022967127.1:0-263 GCF_012274545.1 Fukomys damarensis
CTCAAACTGAACCTATCCCCAACTTTGCAAGATTCTGGAGGATTTTGTTCACTCAGAGGTGCTCGGCACTCCCTTATACCTTAAGGTCTTTTCTGCTAAAGTGCCTCACAACCATATTTCAATCTCTGCCAGGTAGAGCCCTACAAAAAAAAAGAAGGAATACAGTTGTACTCCATATAAGGTGTGCACTTCACTAGTATTCTCACAGCATTGCAACACCTTTCTCTGTGGAGTACTTCACATTCAAGAAAATAACCCCTTTG
>NW_022967128.1:0-4925 GCF_012274545.1 Fukomys damarensis
TTATGTCCCAGGCATAGATCTGGGAGCTAGAGATAAGCTCAGCAGCAGAGTGATGGCCACTGCATTTATGAAATGGAGTTTGGGAGGAAGACAAGAGGAAAACAAAATGTGAATAAATAAAATGATTTAAATTTTAATAAACACTGGGAAATTTTTAAACAGGGTGGCATTGTAAAGATTAAAGAGACAATGTACAGGTCACTTGGCTCCTTTCTGCCTCTCTTTTCTCTTGGTGAAATGATGCCAGCGTGGAAATTGAGCTGCACAGGAGCATCAACCTGAGTTTGAGTACAGCCCACTAAAACACATGTGTAATCATGGGGAGTTGTTCAGAATCTCTACACCTTGGGAGTAATGCTAAAATTTCTACTCCACTGTGCTTTCATCAAGGTGAAATAATATATTTAAAGCATCAATGAATCGTATGAGTACAACAGTAAACCCTTCTTCTAAGATGGTCTGGAAGATAACCTGAGAAATGTGTATGTGAGGAAGTGTAACTATGAAGCCTAATCATTAGATATTTCCTACTCTTCACTTAACATTATGATTCTACGAAAAGGTAAATCCCTTAAAAGAAGTAGAGAACAACTTCGAGCCTGTGATACTTTGCTGATTAAGGAGAGCTAACAAATTTAAAACCAAAAATCAAGTCCTCAACCATTTCTTATATTGCTTTTATTCTGTTTTCTGATTTCTTAGAGGTCTGGTGAAGAATACCTTCATGATTTTGTAACAGAACATGTCTAAGTGAAATCTGTCTGTAGTACAAGTATTTTACAAGTAGTACAGTTTTTTTCTGTTGTTTTTTTCGGAGGGGGTGTTGCAACGGAAGCTGGCAAATGATTGGGTCAAGAATAGGTAGTAATAAGGAAAAGTATGGTGGTTCAGTTTGCAAGGTTTGGGCCAGCTGTTAAAGCTCACTGGAGGTTCAGGAAATCGAGAGCTGTAACACACAAAATATGGCTGTGAATTCTGCTTCCGGCCACTGGTTTCGTGCATCTCTCACAGCAGCGTCTCGATCTCGTCATCGATTTCTAATTTGTGCCAGCAGAAAAGACCTCAGAGGTCCTTTAGGCCAGCGTTCTGTGCGAGGCTGACCTTTTCCTGCGTTGCCTTTGACGGGAATCTGTACACACAGTAACTGTCTCCCAGGAAAAACTGGCGCCGCTCTGAAAAACAACCTTCATGATCTATAACTTTAAATAGATCTCAGTAATGTCTCTGCCTGTGCTTCTTCTTAATTGTGTCACTAACCTCATGAAGCTTCTCTTAGTTAAAGGTAGATCCCGATCCCATCTAACATCTTTGTTCTGCTGATGCCAAAGAAATCCATGTAAATGAGCATTAAGCAGAAGAGCTCAGACTTACTATTATTTCGAGACAGTCACCTGTACTAAGCTATCCTGATTAAACAGGGACACAGTTGTTTCTGGTTTTGTTTTTCCCAGAACTTTTTGCCTGCGTAGAAAAAGTATGATTTTAAAATGCAACTGAAATTTTTCAGACAGTTATTGATCGAGATGAACAGAAATAGAAACAAATGACTTCAAAGTGTGCACCTTCTAGAAAGAATGGCAGAGATTGCTTCTCCGCCTTTTGGCTAAGATCGAGTGAAGAATGGTAGAGATAAACCAGGTAAATAAACCACACTGTACAGTCGTAAGTGAGAAGTGATAAGAGAATCAGATGAGTAGGAGAGAGGAGGTAGGGAGTAGGAAGGAGCAGAGTTATCTGCTTTATTAGGTGGCCAGAGAAGGCTTCTCTGAGAGTCTGACAGTTGAATGAAGCAGGAATGTGCGTGGCTGGGGAGGGCATTGCATATTTGAGTAAAGCATTTGCATATAGAGGGTCATGGACACGAGCCTGGTGGCCCCAGGAATGTGCAGGAGGGCAGTGTGGATCATGCAAGTGTAGAGGGTATTATCAGAGCTGTGACAAGATGAGGTGGTAGTGGGTGAGGAGGGAAAGGGGAGAGAGCTTGTGTAGGATCTTACTCCTCGAAGCATGGTCCTGTGAGGTAGTAGCATCAGCATTACCCGAGTGCTTTTTAAAAACACGGACTCTTAGGCCCTATCCCCAGCCCTTGTGAATGTGGGGCTCACTTTAACAAGACCTGAAGGTGAGTCATATGTACCTTAGAGTTTGATTTGTACAGCAGGACATATACATCACACTAGGTGACCTTTCCTCTGTGTGAGACAAGAAAGTTCAGAGGGTTTTTAACAGAAGAGTAACATGGTCTGTCTCACATTGTGACAAATTACATGACTGCTGTGTTGAGAAAACCTGAATGGGTAACATGCAAGCTGGATACAAGGTAGGAGGCAGTGCCATGGCAACACCCAAAAATTACACCATGGAAAAGGCAATCCTGTGAAAACCCAAATATACCCTGTGCATGGCCTGCATGGCTGAACGTTTCATGGAGTGAGAAAGACAGTGAGAGATTAAGAAACTTAAAGAAAAAGACAAAGACAACAATAAAGTTTACATAGCCGAGGCCAGGTGGAAACTCTGTGTCCTGATGAGACGGAAAGCTTGGCTTGCATCCTCAGCACCTTTATTTATAGTGTAGATAAGAAAAGCCAAAAGGGGATGCCTGATTGTAACAGGGCAAAGGGCTAGGGTCTGCAGGAGATAATGCTTGATGTGTCTCGGGCAAATGGACGGGAGGAAGAGAGTCCTCTTCTCCACCCGGCCTTGCTCCACCACGCCATCCATGTGAGGAGGTGAGTTAGGCCAGGCCATAGTGATCTACAGCACATTGCTCCCAGCAGCCCTGAATGCTGTACACACAAGCAGTTATTAGCAGCAGCACATTAATGGAATTGAACTGATTAGATTGTTTTATAATGGGCTGGTTCATAAGGCAGAGAATTTCTCAGCGTAGATAGGGAAATTTCTAAGTCACCAGTAAGGATCTGACCAGAATGAAGGATCTAAGAGCAGCACTGAAATAAAGCCCCTTGTTATTATGAGGCTCATATTTATTCCCTGATACTCTGTTAGAAGTTGGGCGACGAAGAACCAATCTTTCTCGAACTTCCGCCATAGGACCAGTAGGAAGTAGAGAAAGTCAGAATGGGTATTAGAACTCCTATCCTACTGAGAGGATCATGGGGAAAAGTAAATTATACTCCAGACTACAAAGCCTGAAGAGTGTGTCAATTCAGATGGTAACAAAGAAGAGCTGGCGCTGGGGTTGGGTTACGGCATCAGCAGTACTTAATCAGAATGATAGCATCTATCGGTAAGACCATCAGTCCATGTAGGTCCAAGAACAGTATGGTGGAAGGGATCACCTTACTGGAGAGAACTGGTGAGATCTAAATGGACCTCGGGGCCCAGTTCTATGTTTAGTCAGAAAAGCAAAGTGTTGAAATGAAGGCCAAAGTGAAAGACTGATCCATCTATGCCAATGGATAAATAAGTCAGGAAAACAAATTCCAAAAGTACGAAGGCTTGAAGTAAGCCCATAGTCACCTGAACCTGTAATTTTACAAACTTGTTCGTTTACAAACTCACTCAACCCATATTCACTCGGGATTTACGAAGCATTGTTGTCAGCATTGAAAGGTACAGCAAAACAATGTCTCTACCCCAACAGACGACAGCAGCCAAGCACATAAATGGTGTCATCCAGAAAATTTAGAAGCCTAATATTGAAAGGGACTAGAAGCAGGACTGTCACCTACTGGATGGGGAAAGCAGTGCTGAGAAAGTGACACTTGTGTAGAGATGTGAAGGAGGACAGCCTGTGAGCCAGAAGACACTGGGCAGAAGGAGGGGTTGTTCACTGCCAAAGGCTTGAGGCAGAGGCATGCTGGAGAAGAGCATCAAGAGCAACACAGCGGGAGCGGGGCGCACAGAGAAGGCTTGAGTGTCAAGGAGAAAGGGCAGAGGATGAGATCAGAGTGAAAGTGAGTGGATGGAGGCCAATAAAACTGCTGCTGATGCTTGGCCCTCCCTGAAGTTCATGTTGTATCTTCAGTGGGAAATGGAAGCAGTTCAGATTTCTTAAATCCCTTCAGGTCATTCTGACTTACAGTAAACTGAATTACTGATATAATGTTCTGTGGGCCATTTTAATAATGACAATTGGAAATGAGTGACAGATTTTAAAGGCTAAAGAGTAATATTGTCTGATGTACTCTTTAAAAGCTTACTCTGGGCACTGAGCAAAAGAACGGGTCAGGAGAGGCAGCGGTGAACTCAGGGAGAAGCCACAGAGACACCTAAGGGTGACTGCATGGTTGGACCCCTATGATTATGAAAAAAGTGATAGGAAATGACTGAATTTGAATGTATTTTGAAGGTGATTGTGTCTACATTTTCTAAAAGATCTAATATGAAATATGACAAAGGAACTGAAGTTAAATCCAATGCCTTCAGCCTCAATAGTAGGAAGCATAAACTTTTCATTTCCCGAAACCAGGAAAACTAAGAGCAGAGCAGGTTTGAAAAGCCAAACGATACTTTGTCCTTGCCATGATACCATGAGGCTTTGGACAGTTACTCATGACTGCTATAGTACGGCTCTTGCAATATATACCATTAATGATATATCCAAGACCGCATGAGGCCACTCAACATGTTAGTCTATTTAAAGAAGAAAAATAGCTAAAGATTTATCCTAGCATAATCTAATATTTAGAGTTGGGTAAGACAGAAAAGGTATATCTAAGAGTCAAAAAGAGATCCATGAGTGAAAGTAAGAGAAAATCAAGAGAAGCAAATAAAAAAACATTCTAAAAAGTTCAAAGGGTCCAGTGTCTGCCTAGTGGTGCTCATGAAACAAGCATGATGAAGACTGAGAACTAGAGTTTAGAGATTTGAAGAGAGGTAGGATGATAGTGCTGGAGAATGGTAGAGACGGTAGACCAGTGTGTATCTCAGATAACACTCAGGGCTCTTTTGCCATA
>NW_022967129.1:0-999 GCF_012274545.1 Fukomys damarensis
GCAACCAGAGCCTTTTGTTTTCCTTTGTTCTCCTGATAACTGGGTTGCAACTGACTGAGTGACCTTGGCCTCAAGTCTCTGCTTTCCATGACTCTGACCAGGTGGTCTGTACTGGGGTTCAGGTACCATCCTGGGTAGGTTTGGAGGCATTGGCTGTTAGCAGAGATGACCCTGCCAAGACCCTGGCTGAGCTTGGTTCGTCTATGAAGGAAGGGACAGGCAGAGGGGCAGCTCTTTAGCAATACATAGGTCAAATCCGGGAAAATTCAGAAGGAAAAGCCATGACAGAGTGATGCAATAATGTCCCTGTGAAACACACTTCCTGGGACCCAGCTCTTGTGTAGTTTCCTGAAACAGTGCTCTGGGGTTGACAAATAACTTGCATCAGTAAACTTGATACAAGCAGAAGCCAATAAGCCCACATGCTTGTGACTTCCCACCTGGGTTCCCAAGTCCATGAAGAGAGGAACTCTGTGTGAGCTGAGCTGCCTGAAGACTGCAGACCTGGATAAACCCAGGCAAGACAGCAGAACAGCTCCACCGAGCCAGTTCCCACTGCCAACATTGGGAGCAATGATCTCATGGGTAGTTAGTTCTACAGAGCTCATAACCTCTGTGAGCTCACCACTACTCGATCATTTGCTTATGAGGTCAGGGGGTCAGGAAAGCCAGCTCAGCCCCCTGTCCTTTGTCACCCTCTCCTGTGTCAGCTCCTCTTTGCTGTGGTTTACATGCTTACCCTCAGTGCCCCAGAGGGCCTGATGCCCATTGTGCATTATATTGCCCCAGCTTGCTCCTTCTCTTGTCTTTGACCTGAGCAGCATTATAGCTGAGTATCTCCGGGGCTTGGAGCAAAACCTTGATGTTCACTGGATAGATAGAAAAACAGGTTATAAAGCATGGTGGTTTGTTCATAGTACAGAAAACCTTGAAGTGACAGACATCTCCTTGACCCTCGAATCTTCCTCACTGTACCAACTTGCTCTGTAGGTGGTAGCT
>NW_022967130.1:0-255 GCF_012274545.1 Fukomys damarensis
AGGCTCATATGTTCAGAGCTTTCAGAAGATCTTGTCTCAAAACAAAGATATAGGCCGGGGATTTAGCTCTGTGGTTCCGCTGCTTGCCTTGCAAGCACAAGGTCCCGAGTCCGATCCCCGGTACCAAAAAATAAATAAATAAAGGTGATACAGACTGGACTTATTTGGGGCCAGGCATTTGGCTTAGTGTTACTTAGCATATGCAAGACCCTGGGCTTGATCCCTCGAACCACAAAATAATGCACTTAATACATC
>NW_022967131.1:0-245 GCF_012274545.1 Fukomys damarensis
AGATACAGAAAGGAATAGGAGCTTGGGCTTCTGAGGGGTGGTGGATACAGCTTGTGGAATGGTAAGAGGAAGAAATGTATTGTCGAGGACCAGAGAATTAAGACCCAATTGGCCTCTTCTGTGAGCGCAAATGAGCAAGGCTATGCTCAAGGGTGATTGGATTTTTGGGAAAAGTTAAGACAGCCAAGATTAAATTGTTTACCAGAGAAGGTACTAATGGGTATTGGAATCCAGATGACTCTTCC
>NW_022967132.1:0-211 GCF_012274545.1 Fukomys damarensis
GCTAACCCCCAACCACCCCAAAGCTTACTCAAGAGAAACACTTCAGTGCTAATGCATCTGGAGACTTAAGCTCTGGAGGGCCACCTGTCAGATGAGATTTGCCTTCAAAGGCCACTGCCTCTGACCTTTTGATAACATTTAAAAAAAGTAACTTTAGGTATTGACTGAATCAGCCCTATCTCCATTGAAGGCCTCACTAGCTATTTGTACT
>NW_022967133.1:0-205 GCF_012274545.1 Fukomys damarensis
AAAATAATATCTTTTCTTAAGACTGTCGGCTTTTTGTGTGATGTGCAGAACCTTCTAAAATAGCCAGGTTACATATTTTATGTCGAGGAGAAATCAGTTCCTGAAACTATTTTCATCCCTGTGATTTCACATTAACTTCTTGCTGTTTTTATAACCATTTAATTATCCACCAAGGTTTGTATCTAGAATCTATCACAGAGAAATG
>NW_022967134.1:0-238 GCF_012274545.1 Fukomys damarensis
TCTCTATTGGATAAGCAAGCTAGGTTTTCTTGCTGTAATACAGTGCATCAAAATTGTACACTCGGTCCTGAAAAGGGCAAAAACACAAGCAGGGCTGTGAGAAACAATGCTTAATGTGATGTTGCGCAAGACTACTCATAGGTCAATCGACTGGAGATTTTTAGACTCTAGATGCGAAGAAAGCTTAGACTTAAACCTAGATAGTGATATCAATGAAGAAAGGAGTGAGGGGACAGGC
>NW_022967135.1:0-514 GCF_012274545.1 Fukomys damarensis
GCTATGCAAATATTTCCCTCACTGAATGTAATGAACCTCTGGAAATGCAGACAGTTGTGTCTGGCTGTCTGCTCTCCTGAGCCACTGAGAAATCCGAGACACCTAGTGAAGAGCATATCCTGCCATTCATTCAATTCACATTTTCCCTCATCTGTACTACTTCTTACATTTGGATTCAGATGAAAAAGAGCTGCCAACTTTCTCTGTTTCTTCCTACCCCTCTATCTCAGTAAACTCCTCCTCGTCCTGAAATATCCAACTCAGATGTGAATTTCCAGAACTTTTCCTGATTCTTCCTGGTGGAGACCCTACACACATATCATGCCAGGTATTCTATTTTAATTACAACCAGACAATCACAAGTTTGCCTGCTTATTTCTTTTTAATTCCCATTCTATTAGGGCAGGGTCTGATTTGGTTATTCCTGCACGCTAAAACCTGTCAAATACCTACCATAGGGGAAATAATAAAGACTGACTGAATGAATGAGAAATAAGATGTGATAAAAAAAAAA
>NW_022967136.1:0-235 GCF_012274545.1 Fukomys damarensis
CCGAGGGCTTCTGCCATTTAAAGTGCTGATTTCCCCGGGAAACAGCTTCTCTCGCCGCGTAGCAATTTAAAGCGAAAGCGGTCAGTTTCATGAATGTGAAGTACTCCACACAGAATGGTGCTGCAACTCTGTGAGTTTACCAGTGAAGTCCACTTCTTAGGAGGAGTACAACTGTAGTCCTTTTTGCTTGTAGGTCTCTGCATGGCAGAGATTGAAACACTGTTGTGAGGCCCTT
>NW_022967137.1:0-911 GCF_012274545.1 Fukomys damarensis
TATCATTGGTATTTTGATGGCCATTGCCTTGAGTCTGATCACTTTGGATGGTGTGGACTTTTTGCTTCTTTCTTTGGTACTTGGGATTGAACCCAAGGCCTTCACACTGAGCTACATCCTAGCCCTTTTATTATTTTTTACTTTCTGATAGGGTCTGGCTAAATTGCCCAGGCTGGGTTTGAATTTGATATCCTTCTGCCTCAGCCTCCAAAGGCAAGACCTTGTCTCAAAAACAAAGACTTAAAAAAAAAAAAAAAAAAAAAAAAAAAAAGGTCTGGTGATGCAGCTTAGTACTGAGGAAAAAAAAAGTACTTGGAACCTGCACTGTAATTCCAGTTACTTGGAGACTGAGGCAGGAAGACTGCAAATTTCAGGACAACCCAAGCAACTCAGCAAGTCATCTCAGAATAGAATAAAAAGGGCCAGAGATGTAGCTCAGTGACAGAGCACTTACCTACCATGTGTGAGGTCCAGGGGGCAAAAGGGGTTTGAGTTTTCAAAAGAAGGAATATAAATGGCCAACAAATACATGAAAAAAAGTCAACTATCATCAGCCATCAGGAAAATGCAAATCACAGTGAAGTCAGGTGTGGTGGTATATACCTGTAATCCCAGCACTCTCTGAGATTGAGGCAGGAGGACTTACAGTTTGAGTCCAGCCTGGGCAACTTAGTGATTTAGGGAGACCCTGTCTCAAAATAAAACATACAAGCCAGGCATGGTGGCACACACCTGTAACCCCAGCACTCAGTAGGCTGAGGCAGGATCGTGCTGAGTTCAAGGCCAGCCTGAACTATGTATCAAGACTCTGTCTTAAACAAAACAAAAAAAAGGGATGGGGATGTAGTTCACTGTGAAGACCCTTGGTTCAAGCCCTAGTATTACAAAACAAAACCACACTACAATGACGT
>NW_022967138.1:0-216 GCF_012274545.1 Fukomys damarensis
ATGACCAACAAACAAACAAACAAACAAAACAAACAAAAAAACACTTCACTGAAGTAATGGCAGAAAATTTCACAAATAGGGAAACGAGCCTAACATACTGATAAGTGAGGCTTATAGGATTCCAACTAGCTATGACCAAAGAAAATCTACACATAGGCATATAATAGGTAAGATACCAGAAACCCAACAGAAGAATAAAATTCTATCATCAGTTAG
>NW_022967139.1:0-307 GCF_012274545.1 Fukomys damarensis
GCAAGCTGCTGGAGGGAGAGGAGCTCAGGCTGGATGGAGTCTGGGGTGCAGAACATGAATATCCACACGAAGACCACAAGTGGCTATTAGGAATGCTAAGCCCACTCTATGGGAGTGTTCTGAGTCCTGGCATCAGCTCCAGCATGAGCTCCAGCTCCTTTGGCAGCATTAAGGCCACAGTTGTGAAGAAAATCAAGACCTATGATAGGAAATCGGTGTCTGAGTCCTGCCCAGGTCTGACATCCTGCCTACGTTACTGGCCACTGCAGCTTCTCCCAGACTCTGCCCTTCCCGTAGCCATCCCAGA
>NW_022967140.1:0-278 GCF_012274545.1 Fukomys damarensis
CCAAAGCCTTTTTATTTATATCCTATTTAAAATTTTTTATTTTTATGATTATATGTTTCTATTTAATAACAGCAATACTGATGAGATTCATTGCAAACTTATTATTGTAGTAATAAACTACAATAGTGATAAGAATAAAAGATATGTTCTTTTAATTCTTTCTTTCAACATGGTTTTTAGAATTCACAGGGTGGCGAAATTTCTGATGAATTACATAAGCCAACTAAGCAACATGCTACTATCTTGTCAAGAACAGAAAGAACTAAGAAAGTAGCAGA
>NW_022967141.1:0-970 GCF_012274545.1 Fukomys damarensis
CAGCCAGGGGACAACTAGTAATGACTGGGCCACTGTGAGTTGTCACAACTGAGGAGGGGGACAATTGGGATCTTGTAGGTAGAGGTGAGAGACGTTGCTCAACTTCCTACAAAACACTAGACAGCCCCACAACAAAAATCATCCTGCTTAAAATGTTAATGGTGCCAAACTGAGAATTGCCACTCCGCAGTCTGTTCAGTAGAACATCCCTGGAAACAAAGAGCACCAAATAGTGGTTCTTCAAATCACAAGCTACGGACAGTGACACAGTCAAGATTTACCAGCCGGGCATGGTGGTGCACACCTATAATACCAGCTCTCAGGAGGCAGAGGCAGGAGGATTGCCATACATTTGAGGCCAGCCTGAACTACATAACAAGGCCCTGTCTCAAAAAAGAAAAAAAATTCCCAGCCCACCATTCAGTCCACAGCCAGGCTCCTCCTTGGTAAAGAAAGGGGCAATCGGGGTCACATAAGCCGTTCTTGGACCACTTTTGTGATTTTTAGCATATTTGTCAAAATCTATACTTTTATCTACTGAACTTTTATTTGGCTTGTTTTTATTAAATTTATTTCAAAAGGGAAATTCCTATCACTGGCCTTACAGGAAACCAGTATCACTTGCCACTTGTGGGCAGTCATAGTGCAAAATGTGTACAATGAAATCAGAAGGGTTATTGTTGTGATTCCAGTAATTAGTCTCCAAAGCCCCTTCTTTATTAAAAAGTAGAACAGAAAAGTAGTAGAAAAGGGTTGACAGTGTTACAACAGGAAACAAGGGCCTTCTCCTTCATAGATTCAGAGTTGAAAATGGAACGACTCTGGGATTCAGTACCACATAATGGGGAAGAGCCAGGGCAGTAGAAACACTATAGAGCTGGTGTCTGTGATCTAGGTCCCCTCATCCCAGGAGACTGCACATGCTAGGTGTGTGCCCCCAGAAAAGGCTCACAGCTTCTCGGAACTTCTG
>NW_022967142.1:0-202 GCF_012274545.1 Fukomys damarensis
AACAAAAATGACAATGGTATTAATGCCTGAAGCTTTTCAAGAATAAATAACACAAATACAGAGTTCCTCACGCTTCAGTGAGCTGACAAATCACCAGGGAAGCATATTTTAAATTCAGATTGCCTGGCATCTCTCGAAATTCTGATTTAATGGGTTTGGTGGGACCCAGGCCTTCTTTTTAACACACAGCCCAAGAGGGTCC
>NW_022967143.1:0-454 GCF_012274545.1 Fukomys damarensis
CTTCTCACCTCTTCTTACCAAATATCTAATCAGGGGACGTAAGATGTCACCTACACATGTATACTGTTGAACAAAAATGTAACTTCCCTTTCTTCTTGGTCGTAGGTCTCCTATTTCAAGGAACCAATCTTCCAAGAAGTATACTTTTCTATGTGAAGTTTTCTAAATTTTCACTCTATAAAAATGAGGAGACAGAACACAAAACACTTAAAGCTCAGTTTCCTTAACTGATATATTGTGGTCTTAAAATATAAATCTGATTTCCAGAAAGTCTCAAAGACTCACTCACTGATAATGTAGACACCTCCTGGCATCTCTCTGTCTTTTTTTTTTTTTTACTCTTCTTCAGCTATATAATTTGTTCCTGCTTCTACAATTTTTTTCTTACTCCTGTCCCAGTCCTTATCAATGAGCTATTTTTCTTTGAGATTTTTATCAAGAATAAAAGAATCCC
>NW_022967144.1:0-234 GCF_012274545.1 Fukomys damarensis
ATAAAGCAGAGGTTTGGCTTATTTCTTAGATAGCTGAGTGGACAACCCTGAACACAGGTCTGTCAGAACACAGGCAAATACACAGATGCTTTTGTAGCTTCTGTAGTTGCGTAGGAAGTGTCCAAAGTGGATACAGTGAGCTAACTATATAGATCAGATCACAGAAAGACCCTAATTAGAAGGACACTCATGGACCAGCACCTGAAGAAGAGAAGAAACTCGCCAAAGTGAGCA
>NW_022967145.1:0-281 GCF_012274545.1 Fukomys damarensis
AGACTGTCTTCTATCTTCTCCAACTTTATGGAAAACATGAACTTGTTTAGTTTACACATTGTCTTAGTTTGTAATTACTCCTTACTAAGTTATAGTCTGATGCTTGGAAAGTATCCATTTCAAAGTCAATTTTTAAAGCACACATTCAAAATTTTATTTGTTTTCTTCCCTCCTGGCCTTGTTTACTTTTCAATCCTTTCCACAAATCTCTTTCTTCTGATATCATTACCTTTGTTTTATGGCAATAGGAAATATTATTTTTCCTTTTTATTCAGTAAACA
>NW_022967146.1:0-216 GCF_012274545.1 Fukomys damarensis
TTGAAGAAGAGGTTTATTCTGGATCGTGCTCCTAGTTCATTGATAGCTGGCTCCAAGGAAGAAGAGTCATGGTGGTGGAGGAAAGATGCTCACATGATAACAGCAAGGAAGTAGAGGGAGAAGGGAAAAGCTTGGGAGGGAAATATGCTTCTTGTATTATGTCCCCAGTAATCCACCACTTCTGATAGAACCATATGTCCTAACAGGACATTTAGC
>NW_022967147.1:0-453 GCF_012274545.1 Fukomys damarensis
GTGTTTCTACAAGTTTCTCAGCAAGGAAAATTCAAGTTTTAAAAATAACCTATTGCCTGGTCTCGGCTAGCCAATGGCAATTCCCCACGACTGAGATTGAACTCAATCCACAATGCCTAACTTGAGCTTCCCTACCCTCAGGGTTGAACTCCACTCCGTTCTATTACAGGTTTCCCCTGCCCTTTCTTCAAAGATGTTCAAAGTTGGGAGCTCAGAAAACTACCCTTCATGAGAACCTATGCCTCTGCAGTGTTGGTCCAAGGACTGGCCCAATCAGGAGGTTTGAGAACGAGGTGGGGCAGGTCTTGGGGGTGTTTCAAGGGCGCCCACGCAGCTACCTTCCTTACTGGGTCTGCTGTCGTGCAGTCCGGGAGGCCACGCACCCCCCGAGTGATCTCAGGCAGGCAGGCAGGTGAAGAGACCCCCTCCGGGGTCCTTGGGATGGGTAGGGGA
>NW_022967148.1:0-1679 GCF_012274545.1 Fukomys damarensis
AAAAAAAAAACCTGGGGAAGGAAAATAGCAGTTGCCTTTGGAGGGGAAGGGATAGGGAAGGAGGTAAGGCAAGGACAGGAGCATCACTAACCTAACTTGGGTGAGTGTAAGGGAGTATCTCTAACTGTCCCTAAGAAGGCCAGAAGGTCGGTGGGAGGGATCCACGGGATCAGATGGGAGAGAAAGAACTTTGCTGGGAGGGGACAACAAGCCCCTTCCTTTCTGGGCACAGAAAGCCAGCCGGGACAACCAGGTCCAGGCAGTGGCCTCACAAGGACAACACGGCTTCTGCAGTTGGGAGAACTGGCTCTCACCTGTTCCCACCCACTCCCACACAGCTACTCCTGCTCAGTGCCACCAGCTGAGGCTGTGGAAGGCTTTAGAGCCCAGGCTGCCTTCTCTCTGTGTCTCTGCCCTCTGAGGCAGCAGGAGCCTCTGGTCCCTCGACCTGGGGCTCCAGGCACTGGTCTCCCCATGCTCCTGCTTTTCCTCTGTGGGTAAGGAAGCAGAAGAATCACCTACACCCTCCCTCCTGAGTCTCTCAATTGAAAATGCTTCCTGAAAGAGAATTTCTTCTTGGGGTCTTGTTGGGGAACCTCCCCCTTGGCCTCAGTTGCCTTGGCTAGTCTTCCCAGCTGCCTCATCTGTTCCGTTCACGGGGTGGGGGGCTCCCTCTTGGGAGAGAAGTCTGCTGCTTTTCTGCCTGTGGGCCTGCTGCCTCTGGGAAGCCTTAGAGATCTGTCTGCCCAGGGTGGGGGCCTGCAGAGGGCTGCCCGAAGCTGCCCCTGGCAGAGCAGGGTCAGCCCGGTGAGCGGAGGGTGTGTTAGGGGAGCCAAACTGCATTCCGGCAGGTGCTCCACAGGCCATTTCTCACAGCTTTCTGTATTCTTTCCTTATTCTGCACTCTGGTTGTTTGTGTGTTTGTTTCTTTGTGTGTGTGTGTTTGTTGTTTGTAAGACAGAGTCTCTCTTGGTGGCCTGGGCTGGCCTTGAACTCACCGCAATCCTCCTGCCTCAGCCACCCGAGCTGGGATCACAGGCGTGTGCCACCACACCCGCTTCTTGTTCTGCGCTTTTGCATCCTAACTAATAGGATGCAGGGAGATTTTCTGCTCGTGCCTTTTTGCTGTTCTAAATGCCTCCAGTATCTGGATATTCATATCTTTCTCAAGATTTGGGAGTTCTTCTGCGATTACTTCATTGGATAGTTTTTCTACACTTTTAGTCTACACTTTGTAGTACTTGGACACATTCCTTCTACATTTTTTAGTACCTGGACACATTCTTCGGAACAGAATTCTTAACTTTGGTATTTTAGCCATGTCCCGGTTTTCTTGAATGCTTTGTTCATAATTTTGTCCTGCTTTTCTTCATTACTCTATGAGTGGGATAATTCACCAACGTTGCTTTCAGGGCCTGGAAATCTATCTTCTTCTTGGTTCTATTGGCGAGGCTTTTCACTGAGTCTTTGATTTGATTGAATGAGCTTTGACGTTCCAAATTTTCCTTTTGTTTCTTTTTCAGAATCTCTATTTTAGCTGGGTGTGGTGGTATATACCTGTAATCTCCGTACTCAGGAGGGTGAGGCAGGAGGACTGCTGGGAGTTTGAGGCCAGCCTGGGCTACATAGTGAGACTCTTTTAAAACACAACAAAAACCAGTAACAACAACAACAACAAC
>NW_022967149.1:0-209 GCF_012274545.1 Fukomys damarensis
GGTTTATTTAGCTCACAGAAGCATCTTTTTGGTATCAGATATGGCAGATGGAATCATGATAGGCGCTTGTGCAAGAGGGAGAGACCTCAGGGTAAGATAGGAATCCAGAGAGATTCGGGACCAGGCTTACTCTTTATGTAACAACGTTATCATGGGAAAGAATTGGGCCTGTGATAACTGTATTCATCTGTTCCAAGGGAGATAGCCCC
>NW_022967150.1:0-2459 GCF_012274545.1 Fukomys damarensis
CAAACAAACAAAAATAAAGATAAAAATAAAAGGAAACACCTGAGGCTTTTGCCTGGGTGGAGCAACAGGCAGATGGCTGGGAGGGCTGTTCAAGCCAGCTTTGGCTGACCTGCTTCCTCCCTGTTTTAAATCCTGCCCAAGGCTATACCCTCCTGGCTAGATTTCTTCCTTTTTAAAGTGCACTTAATGATGCTGGCATCACTCAGAGACCTACCTCTAGCCTGTGTTAGGATCGCCCAAGGGATGCTTTGCAGAACCCTCAGGTCTCCCCCTCTGCATAGAACATTGTCTTAAGGAGTCAAAACCTAGTTGTCTCCTCTGTATAGGCCCCAAGCCAAGTAAATAGGAAACCCTTTAGACTTTGCCACCGCATGGATTTCACCAACTTCGCCACTAGGGGACCACTCTAAACACCATAGTTCCTGAGCGTTCCCTTGTATAGTCACAAAAGCCTGAACATAGGACATTTTGTTCTGCCTCACATGTTTCAAGCAGAATCTTGCAACTGGAGAATAGTCCCATAATTTAAAGTGTCATCCTGTACCCATCACTTGCTACCTCCCAGGGCATTGTATTGCAACAGTAGATAAGCTTTTTGTTCATCTAGGCCATCTTCACCACTAGGTCATACTCCTGACAAGTAGGAATGGTTTGATCCTGGCAAGCTAAAAACAGGAACAGCTTATCTACTGTGGCAATTTTGAATCTTGCTTTTGATTTATGGTGAGATGTCCAATTCATCTTGGCCCCTTGCTATACCCTAGATGAAAGACAAAGAATCCTACAAGAGGCTAGAAACTACACAGATGAGCCATATGCTTTGAAAAGGGAAGGAAACCACCTTGGAATGCCTATTCTCCCTTCAACAAAACCAAACTGGGACTGTAATACTAGTCACAGACCAAGAATAATATCTCATATGCTCACTGCTCTTACCAGAGAGATAGAGGTATGTTAAGTCTTTTGTAAATATACTAATATAAACCCATTTTCCAGGGAGGGAAAAGCACTAGTGGGACACAGTTTAATCTGTCCATCATCCCCAGATATTTGGTGTAAACTACAAAGACACAGACACCTATGGCCCAATTGCTGGATAATATGGCCTTTGTTCAACAGTCAGGACCCAGAGGAGGGACAAAAGAGAAAGGCTAAGATTATAGCTGTCACAATTTGCAGTGCTTTATACTCACCCTAACCATCTAAGGGAAAACCTAAAGACAACCGAGGTTCCTGTTTCAAGAGGACTGGACACTGGACACGAGATTGCACCAAGACTCTGCCTGAGCCCTGCCTCTGTATGTGAGGCAGCTCATATGCTCGACTCATTGTAGCAGAGGGTTGACTGTGCCTCCTCCCAGAAAGGGCTAGGCGAGCCAGAGCCCCCATTTATTGAAGAGGCTCAGGAATACCCACAATGCCCCTGTCCAAAGACTTCACCATCTCCTCTGAGGAACTCTGGGTAATCTTAGATGCCATGGGTGAGCCAATTCAATTGCTTCGTTCTGTTTCGACATCCTTCTTTAGAAAATCCTCCTCTGGATCTATAGCCACAGTTGGGGTAGAGGGGGCTCCCAGCCAGAGATTCTTTACTATGCTCTGGCATGTCACTTCAAAGGCCAAATCCTTAACCATGAGTTTCTAATTATCCCACAGTGTCCTACACCCTTGCTAGGAAGAGGTTCACTAGCAAATGTGGAGGCAATTCTTAAAATTCTAGCTAAGATCAAAACCTAATGTCTATCATCCATTTTGGACCTTATTTACCCTTTGGGTTTCTCACATAAGGGAACCAATGTGATACTTTAGCATGTTTGTCCAGTTTCACTTAAAAGTATGGTCTCAAGGGTTAGCTATTACAAATTGTGCTGCTATAAACATGGGTGGACATATACTGCTGTAGTATGATGCTTTTAACTCTTTCTAGAAGATACCAAAAAGGGCAATAGCTAGTAGAGGTCAAATGGAACCTCTACTTTTAGTTTTTTGAGGAATCTCCATGCGGATTTCTACATTGGTTGTACCAACTTACACTCCCACCAACAGTGGAAAAGGGTTCCTTTTTTCCTACAGCTTCGTCAACATTTGTTATTGGTTGATTTCTCCCCCCGCCCCGTTTATTAAAAATTGGCAAAACCAGTACAAAAAATATCCCGAATCACTTCTGCACCAGTCACTTGGAGAGGCATTATCGGCTAGGGCCCCCACTTCCTCTGCCACCGCCACGTCTTCGTCGTCTTCCTGCGACAGCTTCCCTCTTCTTAGATTTCATCTTAGATTCCAACATCCACAAGTACCACGTCCAGAGGCAAGCTGTCTGGCAGGACAAAGTAGCAAATGTTATTTCCGTGAATGTTCCAGGTTGCCAGCTGCACCGGCTTTGTTCTTCAGGGTCATCTTCACAGCTTTCACATGTGTGTTCTTGCTGACATCTACGCCTGTGATCATTCCATGGACCT
>NW_022967151.1:0-264 GCF_012274545.1 Fukomys damarensis
TTATTTGACTTTATTCAAACAAAGCTTAAAGTAACCATGGCAGCTACTTAGAAATGTAAGGAAATTTTCACTGAAATGAATTTTTTGTGTTCTGAGTTAATTTCATATCTTCTCAAAATAAGCCACTATGTTACTGTACAATTACTTAGCACAGTGCTGTAGAATTGAACTGCACAGTATAGGCTTCCATTAACCATTGTGTGTTTTTAAGGGATATATCAGATATGAATATTCAATAATTTATCACTAGCTCTTTCAAAATAG
>NW_022967152.1:0-246 GCF_012274545.1 Fukomys damarensis
CACCGGGTTCAATCCCTAGTACTGCAAAACGAAACAAAACTAAGAAATACCAAGACTGAGCCAGTTTTACTCCCTGCCACATAGTTACCTTTGAAGTGTCAGGAATGTGGGTGCGGGGATTAAGATATTTTGTCTTCTCTTTACTTGAGCACACATAATTAAGAAGATGTGACCGCGTCTTACCAGCATTGAATAGCATCTGCTATTGAATCAAATTAAATTCAGTCATTTAAAAAAACAAGACTG
>NW_022967153.1:0-582 GCF_012274545.1 Fukomys damarensis
AGGGTGAAGACGAGATACAGGCCCCAACTCAACACCACCCAATGAGGAATATTTTGTACACAATGTCAGACGCCCATGAAGACAAATTTCTTGGTGCAGGTATGGAGGGACCATTCAACAGGGTCAGAAGGTTAGCTAGGTCCAAAGCATATGCCAGAGTTGAGTTGAGTGCTTCTGAGCATCAGTTGATACAGGCGATTTAGTCGGAAAGAAACAGAAAATAACCAGAAGTGGAAGTAGTGAATACCAAAGTGTGAAAACATAAGAAGCCTGGAGTAAGCCCAAGATCACTGGAGGATTGGGTTGTGCTGAGAAAATGGTGGGAGAGTGGCTGAGCGGGTCCAGAATTATCAGAGACACATAAAAACAGCGTGTTAGGCATGATCAGAAAAGACTATGGTAGACTGGAATGAATGTTGGAAGACACTAGCCACTTCAAACAAGCCTAAGATCACAGGAGCCTCAAAATACCTGGATTTGAGATGCTTTATGGATACATCCGATGCAAAAGTGCACCACATGCAGGCAATTCCACAGGCGGTATTCTCACACAGGTCCCTCCCCAGACCCATCTGCCCTGTC
>NW_022967153.1:1607-7206 GCF_012274545.1 Fukomys damarensis
TCCAGGAACACCACAAACTCATTTCTTAAAAATTTTGTACCGGGGATTGAACTCAGGACCCTGCACTTGCAAGGCAGGCAGCAGAACCACCGAGCTAAATCCCTGGCCCACAAACTCATTTTTCACATAGTTATACCAAGTATAGACCTTGCATGACACATGCCACACAAAGAATTCTGAAACTTCACAGATAATGCATTCCCATCTCACATACCTTCTCTCAGGGATGTGCTCAGGGCCATCTCATGTCCTGCTTTTTGAAATTTTCTTTCCTAGAAACCAGTAAATTACCTCAATATTGTCTACACCTGCCACCCTGCAAGAGGCCTCTGCATCAAGATTTGATGGAATGTCGGAATTCCTCCTCCATCTCACGTTCCCATGTACCTTCCGCCTTTGCTAGTAACCGTGTGATGACCACAGGATGTACCGAAAGGAAAAGAGCCATGAATGTTTACTACATGCGTGTCCTAACCAGAAGGGGCGTCGCCATCTTTGAGGATCCATCTGGAGAATTGCAGCCTCCCCCAAAAAGGATAAGCATAGCCAAACTTACCTTTCCTGAGAGGATTCCTCCAAAAGTTACCCTCACTGACGATACACAGCACGTCCTAACTAACAGTGAAGTCCAAGAGGAATGGGAACAGGCTGAGAGTGCAGCAGAGCCTCTGGCTCAGGGGGCCCGTCCCAGCGCTAAATCACGTCCATGGCTGGAGGACCTAGAGAGGGGCTTCAGGTGCATGGGCTGCTGCAGGGTCTTCCGCACTTTGGAGATCCTTCTGAAACACGTGGAGTGTGGCGTTGAGGAGGGCTTTTCCTGCCTTACTTTCCACCTTGCCTTTGCCAGGCTGCGGAGAAAATATAAGAAGGAAAGAAAGGAGATTGTTAAGGATGGAGAATGGCCATATTAGCACAACATCTGGAGGCTCTAGATGTAGTTTTGTTACATTCGTATTTTGAATTTCTTTGTCAGTTTGTGTTTTGCTTTTTTAATAAATACAAATTTTCCTATCTTTGATGGTTAGGAGAGGTTGTATATAAGTTTAGACTTCAGTACCACAAACTTGTGGTCTTAAATCTCTTCCCTCCATTTTATACCTCTGTTCTCTTTTCTGTGTCAGCAGTGTAGTCTTGGGAATGGAGATCATAACAGTTACAAATGATAATATTTGTGAGGGTCATAAGGCACAGGTAAATCTCCTAATAGAGTTGGGTTAGGCCAAAATTAGGCCTGACCTTTAAGGTGCGTCTCCCTGTGACAGCCAGAGGGAGTGCGGAGTCACTAACAGCTCTCACCCGGAGTATCTCACTCTCAAAGCGTGAGGGTGACTCTGGGCTACTATTCTCAGCATTTTCTGGCCACCCGAGTGGCTGCCTGAACAGGCTTGCAGCTGCGACCCTGACAGCTGCTTAGTCCTTCCCTGTTACTCTGGTCGGTTGCAGCTAACACTGTGAAGAGTGGTGGAGGACTGGGGTCTCCTGGGGCAAATACTGAGGAGGAACCAGAGCACACTGATGATAGCTATACATTCCCAAACCTTAATGACCATGATCTCTTTTGACACTGCACCAGGAGACTTCTGAAAGCAGGGACAATCACCATTTTTGGTTCCCCCATTTCTCACAAATGTTCAGAATTGTCAATCAAACAGCTGCTACCCCTACAGTATGGCTACACTGTCCCCACGAGAGTTGTGGCCCTCCTGTGTACCTCAAGACCCCCCAACACCTCTGCGAGGTATCTGTCTCAGCCATAGCAGACCATCCAAATAGTCTGCCTTGGATAGACACAGGTCTATCCAAGATGACTCTGCCTTGGAGCCACACTGCATGAGCACTGGAAAGCTAAGGAATAAGGAAAAACACCTTGGCCATAGGGTGTGGGAATATCCTAGCTCAATGGCAAACCACATGTAGAAAGCTGATGGCCTAGTCCCAGATCCATATTGACACAGCTGAGTTCACAGCAGTACCACGAATAATCAGTCTCCCAATTCTCCCAGGTTCCAAACTGGCATCTGACATGAATGTCTCTGAACAGCTACACCTAAAGCACATCTGAATGTCTAGCAAACAACAGTGCTATAGGGAAAAGCAAGCTTACACTTTAGCATAGATTTTCAGTTTCCATCCTATGATATCCAGGATAGCCCAACAGAGGACATTGGAAGAGATGCTGATCAAGCTAACCTACTGTGTCCTGAATATTTGTGTCCCTCAAAATTTTACGTGTTAAAAACTAACTTCAACCTTGATTGTACTGGGGGATGGACCTCTGATGGATGATTAAGTCGTACAGGTCAGCTTTCATGAGTGGGATCAGTGTGCCCTTTTGTAAGAAGTTTGAGGGAGCTTTTTGGCTCCTACCTCCGTAGGAGCAAGGTGAGATAGAAGGCTCCATCTATGAGGAAAGGTTCACAGTAGACACTCATAGGTTGGAACCTTGATCTGGGACCTCCTACCCTCTAAAACTGTGAGGAATGCATTTCTGTTGTTGATAAATTACCCACTATGGTATTTTGCTATAAAAGCCCAAATTAATTAACATAGACATTTCCTCCGCCAGTTTCACCATGACACCCTCAAACTTCTATCTTTAATGCACTACTATTCCTGGGAAAAGTTTGTTCTTTCTTCTCACTGTCTCAGCTTCCTAACTTCCCATATAAAAATATGACTGTTGCCTTGTCTCCTATCCCATGGCCTTTTCAATCTCCTTGCTGTGTTTTTTTTCCTGTGTTTCCTTCCATTCCTGCCTTGTATGCTCTGTGTTCTATGTTTTGCATCTCACTCCTCTTAGCCATTAGATTCTGAGCCTTTCCACTCATGTAGCTTATTTACCATGTATGACATTCTCCCAAGCCATAACGTCCATCATAAATTCATTTCCAAAGGGCAGAAGCAGATTCCCACTATGTTCTATAAGTGTATTATGAGTACCTCAGGCTCAACATTCCCATCCTAAGATTTTTATCTTCTGAAACCTGGTCTTCCCCTTCGTATTATGTGTTTATAGAAACTGTACGACTTGACTTATTTACTGAAGGTGGAACCTTGGAAGTCAGTGTATATAATATTTGTATATTATACCTGTTCCCATTTTGTCCATACATTTAAACTATCTCTGAGGCCCATAAATTCAGTGGAATCCCTTAATGCAAGTTTTCAATGTAAGAAGTGCTCTTCAAATGATAATCTCAGACATGCTATTTCTAGCACATTTTTGGAAAATAGTTGTATATATCAGAATAAAATAATAGTAAAAGTATCATTTTCACATACCTAATATCTGTGCTATCTTCTTTCAACCTTTAACCTTGATTGGGGTATCAAAATCTTGAGTAGTCCAGAAATAATTTCTCTATAAATATAAAGCATAACATGTTCAATGACGGACGTTATTTGGAGTTTGTGACAAAATATTTGAGAACATCTCTTTAAATATAAACACCTTAGATTGTCTACATTGGTAGTGGGATGAGGTGAAGATAGTAAAAATGGGGCTTATCATAGAGCTGGAGTAAGGGATTAAGCACAGAAGGAGTGGGAGCTGGAGATTCTGAAACAGGACCGGGAACACAGCCACCCCGTATTTTCCAACGTTGCTGGAGCGCTAAATGTAACAGAGGCTTGAGACTCCAATGCAGACAGAAGCACATTACTCCAGCTCGCTGGGTATTGTGAAACAATGACTGAACCTTTCTCCAGATGACCCAGGGGCAAAGAGATGGCACAGAGGAGGTTCTGGAAGGTTCTACCCATTTTATCAAAGGCTCATTATAATGAATAATATTGTTTCATATATTCAAAAAACTAGCAGAGGACTTTGAATGCTCTCCTAAAAAGGAAACATGATGATTTGACATTTTGGATAACCTTAGGGTCTGGAGTCCATCAATACACAGTGTGTAAACATACCAAAATATCACAGTGTATCCCATAAAGATATACAATTACCTATCAATAACAAAGTATAAAATCTACAACAAACAAAATACTCTGGTGAAATAGCAGCAGAACAGGAAAATACAAGTAGTTATTACCATTTCATCTATCACTGAGCAAAATTAGAGGCCATAAGTCAAGCGATAAAAACCATAAAATTTATACAGACTGAAATGGAAAAAGCTAGACTGTGAGATTTTATCATATAGCACTGGGAATCAAACTCAGCACCCTGCTCTTGCAAGGCAGGCAGTGGAACCACTGAGCTAAGTCCTCGGTCCCTAGCATAATGGTTTATAAAACTGTAGAAGTGTAGAGATAACAGCTAATGAGTTAGATCACCAAGATATCTAGTATAAACACAACAGTAATGTGATTTCTTCATCTCCATACACAGCGTCATGTTAAAATTTAGTTTGCAATTCTAGTGAAAAAAATCTGAATGCATAAATAAATGTTACTAATGTGGATATGTCTTTAAAAGAGAATAAAACATTCTTTCTTGAAAAACATTAGGAATAAAGCAACATTTATACCAATAGAAAAATTCCTTGATCAAGAAATGATCAATTTTTATATATCATTCTGTGAATTTTCTTAAAAAGTGTAAGACGAATTTAAAAATTGTAAGGATAAATAAAGGAGCAGAAAACCATGATACTACTTAGAATTATTTGAATGATTATGTCTTCAGCATGTTTTGAAAATTATGGTAAATAATATTCCCTCTGAATGGGCAGAGACAATTAGCCACAGGAAGATCAAAGAGACAAGAAATAGAGGGAGGTATTGATTTGAAAGTCTGTTCTTTTAAGGTGGTCCAACAAAATGTAAGGATGAAATATATGGGGTTTACAATAAAATGATTTGGAGTCTTACTGAAATGTTATACATGAATAGACAACAAGCAATTCTCCTTATAACTACATTCCTCATTCAAATATTCTATATTAATCCATTAGAACATGACAAAACCATCAGGGTCAGCTTTTGTGAAGTAGTAAACTACAGTAAAATGTTCATTAAGAGGAGGAGGACAAGATATCTGTACAGTATTCAACAGCAAACCTATAGAAATTGGTTACCACCGAACCAGCACTGTACAAAGTACTTAACAAAATACCACACAAAGACATCGGGGCCAATACCACCAAAGAACCCCAAAGGAAGGATATGCCTAATAAGGAGAATAAACAAGGAGAGAAAAAAATAATGGAATCAGCACAGAAAAAAAAAAACAAAACAAACCCAACCACACAATTCAATAACATTCAGGATAAGTGGTCTTAACTCTTCACCCCAAAAGACACAGAATGGTAGATTAGATCAAAAGACAAAACTATGCTGCCTCCAGGAGACATTCCTCAGCCACACAACCCCACACACACACCCACACACACACCTATCCACAAAAAATGAAAGTTAAAGGTTGGAACTCCTGGAAAGCAGAGCCTGAAAACAGGCAGCAATTATTCTAATTTTTGACAAAGCAGGCTTGAAACCAAAACCATGTAGGAGAAACAAAGAAGATCATTGTAGGTTGACAAAGGGAATGATTCACCAGGAAGAGATAAGAAGTCTAAATGTATATGCACCAAATGTCAGTGTACCTATTTCATAAAACAAAAGAACTCCACAGAAAGGACAGATATCA
>NW_022967153.1:10075-13692 GCF_012274545.1 Fukomys damarensis
CCTACCTCGCCCAATTCCCCTACACCTTAGCCCTTTTCTTATTTCACAGCATCCGTTCTATAATTTGGATCTTGTTTACACTTTCAGTTTCTCTAGAATTTAATTTTTTATGAATTGGGCCCAGTACTATTTTAGAAAGATTATTGCTTCTTCTTGTTGTGTATTTCATTTTATTTTATTTCCCTTCTTTAAAATGTTGTGCATTATGGAAGAAAAAAATTGGAAAATAGGATTCTGGGATGATGAGTACAGCCCAAATAAACTGTTCAGAGCTCAGAATATAAGACTTCCAGGGAGAAAGTGATATTTTAGAAATAAAATCCAAAGAAATAGTGGGACAGATGAAAAACAAAAACTAGAAAACATCGGAGCCATATAAATCAACTGTCGTCATTGCTAATAAATGAGTTCTATATGTAAGGTAACTGAAAGGAAAAAATGCAAAAAAAAAAAAGAGAATGAAAGACTGAAAATAACCAAGATTTTGGAATGCAAATAAGCATGTGATGCATGATGAAAAGAATTGTAGAAGTGAATCAGAAGTAAAAGAGTAGGAAAATATATTGCAAATACTTTGAGGGTCAAAAAATTTAGTGAGTTGGGAGGGAACAATTCTTTCTGCTTTTCCTGAGAATAAGAAATAAATGTGGTAGGAAGAAGAATTACCTAGAAACATGCTAAAAAAAGAGGTGTGCTAACGACAATAACAATGAATGGATTAGAGATAGCATAGCATCAATCACTGCCTTCAGTTTTATAGACATGAACCACTCAATTCTGAAATAGTATGGAACTGTATGACTTCTAGCAGCTATGTTAATTAGAATGCTGCACGAAAGACATTATTTGTTTATATTCAATGTAAGAAATAAGCCTTTATTTTTCTTTTCAAGAGGGTTAAGGACAGCCCTGTGTGTGTGTGTGTGTGTGTGTGTGTGTGTGTGTGGTAATTCCAGTTCTGCCAGAGTCAGTGCACCAGCTGTGACTTACCCCAGTGGTGCCAAGAGGGCTGCAGCAGCACCCGGAATCAAGTCTTCACACAGCCATATCCTAAGGCAGGAGATGTAAATATTTTCTTTCTTATGCTGTTCTAAGAACAATATTTCTTAGAATTCCAAACAGATTTTCCTTATATGCTAGTTTTCAATCAGATGCACGCTGTAAGTGAACCTGCATCAAAAATGAGATAGAAATTCACTAGTAGCTAAGACGAACTCTAATTCATTGCTTGAACTTTGGTTAGATAAGGGGAAGGGAAGGGAAGTGGCAGTGGTTCTGGGAAGACAACAATTTACCTCTCAGTACTAATCACTGATTAAAAGTTTTTTTTTTATTTACCAGGCACACTGTACATGCTTTGTTCTTCCAAGCTTATAAACTCTATTTAACATAGTAAATAATCTGCAAAATGAAATAATTTATCTGAGATAACAGCAAAATGTCACTGGATTAGAATGTACAAGGTGTGAATGAAAATTACAGAGACTATTTAAATTATTAAAAACTTCATTCCAGTAAAAGACTCATTGTTATTAACCCCTCAAAACAGTCGACCTCACTAGGGCGGGGATTTAGCTCAGTGGTTCCACCATTTGCCTTGCAAGTGCAAAGACCTGAGTTTGATTACCGGTACCAAAAATACAAAACAAAGCAAAACAAAAAATTCACTCTCCCTTCAAGCACACTTATCTCCTTAGTCCTTACCACTCTGAAGCAATTCTGAAATTCGCTTCCATAAGTGTCTTTTTTTTTTTTACACTCTGTAGCTGCCTTGATGTACTGAATCAACTCAAAACACTTACCTTTCATGGTCATCTTGACTTTGTGGAAGTCAGTGTGAGATGCAATGAAAAAATAGATGAGTCCATAATGTTGTATGAGCGGGGTTTCTGCTGGATGGTAATCTGCAGCAACGTTCACTGTAGTTTTGGTTCTACTTTGTAGAGACAAGCACAAAAGGGGCTTCCAGAACTGCAGAGAAAGTGTCAAAAACAATGAATGCACAGAAAGTGTCAAAAACAATGAGTTAAGTGTGTGCAAGCTGGGGAACAGTATTCTGAGAGGACCAAATGAATGCATCTGCTACTGTAATGTTGAGATCGCATATCGTTAAGTCTATCCCTCAAGTCCGTGAATATAATGGAAAAAAATAAGATGTAAAACTAGCCTCATCATAACATATGAATTATAGCTTGTATAAAGTGCTATTTATAATAAATTAAGCATTTGAAGCTTTACTAGAAAGAATAAAATTATTGGCTACAATGTAGAGAAGAAAGTTTAAACCAACCTATAGCTGGGCCGGGGATTTAGCTCAGTGCTTCTACTGGCTGCCTTGCAAGGGCAAGAGCCCGAGTTCGATCCCTGGTACAACCCCACCCCCCCACCAAAAAAAAAATCAATCTATATCTGCCTACAGACCCTGACGTAAAGTTGGGATACATGTGTGTGCTTATATATCTGTTTATGAAGATTTATAAAGTCTGATCTTACCTAAATAAAGGAAAAAACAGAAGAGTGCTAACATTTTTTTAAAAACAAAAATTGAGATGAGTAAAGAGTTGAGAAGGATATCAAAGACAAATAACATGTTTAAAGTTAACCACAGAGCAAAAACAGAGGGTTGAAAGACTACCTAGTGGCATAGGGCAGACAATGCAAAGAACTAGTTAAGAATCCTGTTTTCAGTTTCCTGCAATCCATTAAATGTAAACTAGGGCAGATATAAAGACTCAGAATCATAATCTTGTGCTTTAGAGAAGGAAGCAGAAAAATATTCCTAATATGTATCATATCCTCCTAATTACTTCAATCCAGTCAACAATGACTTAAGATTGAGAGTTATTCTATTTATATTTCTTCAAATGACAGGTATTACTTTCTTTTTCTGTTTTTCGTTCATTGGTACTTTTTCTTTTCAGCTTTAATTGAGCTTATTGGTACATTTTAGGGATACACTACAGTTACATTCATTGTTGGGATCTTCTACCTCTACATGACAAGTCTTGATTCTCATTTTTTCCCCTTGTCCCTGCCCTCCCTTCACCCCCTCCTCCCCTCCCCATCTATAAACACTTTATTTCCATCTTTTCATTATCTCACATTTTTTCTTTTCCCTTATTACCCTTCCCATACCCATCTCACCTTCCCTACACCTTTAGCTCCTTTCTTCCCATTTCTGAATGTCAGTACTCTTATTAGGATCTTATGTATTATTGCAGATTATTCACACTATTGGTACTTTTAAAGTATACAGTACAGTTGCATTCATCATTGGAATCTTCTACCTTTACATGACAGGTCTTGGTTCTCATTTTTTTCCCATACCCCTGTCTTCCCTTCACTCCCTCCCCCCTCCCCTATTTAAAAAGACTTTGTTTCCCTTTTTTCCTTTTCTCATAATTTTTCTTCTCCCTTATTTTCTTTCTCCTACCCCTCCCACTTCCCCTACACCTTTAGCCCTTCGGACAAGTATTCAGTTCACAAAGAAAATGTTCTTTCATATCGATACCTGTGGAGAGGCAGGTCGTGATTAGTAAGTATTATTCCCTGAGAAGCTAAGAGAGGCTGACGTCCAGCAGGAGGAGGAGATAGTGACTTGCAGAAGAGTAAAGATT
>NW_022967153.1:13868-14435 GCF_012274545.1 Fukomys damarensis
AAAAAAAAAATAAAAAAAAAATAAAAAAAGTCAGGAATTTTAAAATGGCTTCTGTATATTGGTCCCTAGATCATTTATTTGTCCACAGCAGATTCAGAACTAGTAAGTCACAAGCTTCATGCCAAACTTCAAATTTTACATATTCAATTGCTTTAAATATAGCCCCCAATAAGCAGATTTTTAAAGCTATCTACAGCCTGCCTGATTTACATACCCTGTAAATCTATGTCCAACATCTGTTCGTCCTGTGTAGTATAAAGTATGGGGCTTTAAAAGTTTAAAACTCCTGCTTAGGACCTCTCTGATTCACAGACTGCCCATTTTGCTGTTGAACACCATCACCTAGACGTGAAGACGTGAAATCTCCTTCCACTTCCGCCAGCCCTTCCGCTTCCCAGGTTCCCTTGTTCTGTGAGGCAGCGTTCATGCGATGAGGGCTGCCCCCTGCCGGCAGACTTGTCAAAAGTCACCCAAATTGGCTTGTGTTTACCGTTATATATTTCTTGGCCGTACCTGCTTTCTCCTTCAGCTTCCACATCCTTATAACACCGACTGAAGGACAACACC
>NW_022967154.1:0-533 GCF_012274545.1 Fukomys damarensis
ACTGGCCCTTTCTAACTTTCTTTGCAGAAAATACCAAAGATTGTAAGGACAAAGTCCCAAGGCCAAAGGCCCCAGGTAACTCAGACACTCCAGGTAGCTCAGACACTCCAGGTAACTATGGTCCTGTGAAGCTCTCCCATGCAGACCCATGGGAAATATGATTTGCTACATGTACTTATCTCAAAGTGTGTGTTGATTTGGCTCACTTTGATTTTCTGGGATTAAATGTTATTTCCCACTAATCTCTTAAATGACCTAAAATAGAACTCAGGTAAGCTCTGTGTGCTTATGGATTTCAGTACAGTGGACCCTTGAATTACGACCAGCCTGACATGCTAGCAGCTTAGGTTACCACCAGAATTTTAGTTTTAAGACCAAATTCTTGAGTTACGACCACAGTGCTGGCCGTTTGTGCTTCCATAAGGTCTCAGATACACATTTAACCCTTAGAAGTTCTGGAAGGAACATTACAAAATCCTTCCCTGTATGGAGTTGGGAAATCCTGAGACATTGCCTAAGGGCACTGAGTTCTG
>NW_022967155.1:0-599 GCF_012274545.1 Fukomys damarensis
ATCAGAAAGCACAAAGAAAGTAGCTACCGTGTGGGCTGTTCTGGGCACCAATGCCAACACTGTCACATTTCAGCAAGTGCGGACCAGGATGGCCTCGAGGAACTTAACTCTATACATAAAGGTTATGAGCCGGCACTAACATACTCCTGGTTCACTCCCTAAATGTTGAGGTTTGGGGTTTCCAGTGTTGCTCTAGAGGAGTCACTTTAGATCCAACTGACACCTACTAGAAATGCTTTAAGAAGGGCCACTCAGAGCTCAAAAGCCAAGCTAGCTGTTTGGAGGTTTCAAAGTTCTCAGAGATTCAAAGTTTTTGCCTAGAAAGGAGGATTGCTAGTTCAAGGCCAGCCTGGGCAACATAGTGATTTCAAAGGACCTGTTTCAAAAAAAGAAAAACCAAAGTTCCAAATAAACCAGAGAAGGAGAGCAAGAAAACATATTTCCATGCAACTGCAACTACTTAACAAAAACAAATCCCCTTGGAGGTGTAGCTCAGTGGTAGAGTGAATGTTTAATATGAGTGAGGCCCAGAGACTCATGCCTAGCACCACAATTTAAATTAAAATCCAAAATGTCTATAGTGAAAAAGAAGAAAATTA
>NW_022967156.1:0-229 GCF_012274545.1 Fukomys damarensis
TTAGCAGTGACTGGACTGTTTCCGCCCTGGAACTTAAGGCTGAATTACAGTGCTTTTGTTGTTCGGAAAGATTTGATGGGCCTGGGGACAGAGCTGACTTTGTGGGTAAGCAACTGTGTACCCGTACAGGTTTCTACATGCAATAAAGTCCAGTAGAGACTTCACTGTCTGAGCTCACCATCTTCACACTCTTAAATTTTGAGCAAGGACTTTGCATTTTCAATTTTTA
>NW_022967157.1:0-346 GCF_012274545.1 Fukomys damarensis
TTCTGCATCCTCTACTCCACTCCAGTGATTCACATGTGTGTTTTGTGCCAGCACCATGTGCTTTTGTATCCCTGTATAATTTGAAATGTAGGATTGTGATATGTCTTGCTTTGTTCTTTTTACCCAGAATTGCTTTTGCTATTCTCTGTGTCCTCTGTTTCTATATGACGTGGAGGAATGTTTCCTCTAGTTCTTTGAGGGATGCCATTGGAAAATTTGATTGGGATTGCATTAAATCCATGTATCAGCTCTGGATGTCTGACCATTTTGAAAATATTGGTCCTTTCTATCCAAGAACAGGTAATATCTTTCCATTTTCTGATGTCATCATCAACCTTTTTCAGAA
>NW_022967158.1:0-258 GCF_012274545.1 Fukomys damarensis
GCCAAATAGATTTTAACATTTGTCATTAAAAATTACATATGTCAGGACATATGTGCCTCATGACCAAATGAAGAGGATGATAAAATCTGTTACTGTGGACTTTTATCTGTGTTGACATAATAATAAAGCTACTAAATGCATGTTCCTATATAATCTTTATCTCTTAATGATTTTCCTTTATTTCGGAGCAAAAAATCAATATGAATCGTGTTCTTTAAACTTTTGAAATGTTCGCCATGGGTTCTTTGTTGTGGTGGG
>NW_022967159.1:0-223 GCF_012274545.1 Fukomys damarensis
ACAGTCACTGTAGGCAGAGATAGAAACAAGAAACATTCTTTTTCCTCACTACTCACCGCTGTATTTTAAATTATATAGAGTATTAAGAAAACTTAGTTGTGTTTTTTAAATGATAATTTAGTGCTGCTTTGTTGTTGTTGTTGTTGTTTTTTGTTTTTTGGGGTACAGGGGATGGAACTCAGGACCTGTGCTTGCAAGGCAGGTGGTGGAACCACTGAGCTAA
>NW_022967160.1:0-212 GCF_012274545.1 Fukomys damarensis
CACTCAGAAGGAACATCAGCATTTCCCACCAGACCCTCTCCTTGAGCACTGGAAATGAGCCCTGTGTGCTTAAAGTTTGTGAAACGCATAAGACAGAATTTGCATTCCTCAAAACGTGACAGTGCGGGATGTGGATAGAGATCAACAGCTGTCACACATCTATGAAGAGCCAGAGGGTAGATATTTTAAGCTTTACCAACCATAACGTCTCT
>NW_022967161.1:0-302 GCF_012274545.1 Fukomys damarensis
GGGCCACAGGTTAATGTTGCTCCTGGACAAGCTGGTCGGGGAGGGTCTTGTTTTCTTTCCTTTCCTGATTCAGAGTCTTCATCCATAAATTATGGGGTGAGTCCTTCCCGCAACCTTCTTTCCTTTCTGACCCTCCTTGTGAGGATCTTTGTAACTTTATCAACCCATCCAATCTTCTCAGATCTCAAGGTCTCCCTGTTGCAGGTGTATAACTTTATGCAGTTAATGCTCATTCTGAATGTATGTTGTTTTGAAAATTGTAGAGAGGCACAGTTTACCAAAGGAAAGAGCTTGTTCATAAA
>NW_022967162.1:0-206 GCF_012274545.1 Fukomys damarensis
GCAACAATGATATACCACTATATACCGATGATATACTGTAGACCGATGGTATACCAGCTATTAGAATAGCCCAAATCCAAACACTGTTAATACCAACTGTTGACAGTGAATGAAAAAATAGTGCAACATGGCATTTGAAAGACAGTTTGGTATTTTCTTATAAAACTAAATGTTCTTGCCGTATGACCCAGCAGTTTTTCCTCTGG
>NW_022967163.1:0-242 GCF_012274545.1 Fukomys damarensis
TCTGCTTTTTATTTAGGAATATTTCAAACTTTTCAAATAATGACAGGAACCATTCAACAGGAAGTTAGCACCGTGATGCCCACCTGTCTTCAAACCCCACTGGAGCTGGTCCCAGAGTGCGGTCCCCTGTGCCGCACCTCCAAGGTGTTCTGGGAACCTAGTCCAGGCCCCGGCGCTGGGCCCAGGAGCATGTTTAGATACAGTTTGCTAGGCAGAGTGAGGCCCACTGCACGTGGAGACCC
>NW_022967164.1:0-207 GCF_012274545.1 Fukomys damarensis
AGATTTTTCTCTTAAGGTTGCACTGACATTTTGGAATTATGAGTGGCCTCTAGATGTGTTTTCTAAAAGCTGATACTGTTTCTTGTGTCCTGAGCTCTAAATCAGCCTGTGCCCTTCCACATGCACCTCTGTGCTGTGTATCCAATGTGAGCCTGTACTGGTCAGCAGCCTCCTGGGGTCGGGGGGCGCTCTGAGTCCCCACAGTGG
>NW_022967165.1:0-245 GCF_012274545.1 Fukomys damarensis
AAGAATATATGGTAAAGAGTAGTGTCCTTCCTACTGCCAGCACCAGCCCTCCTTTTGGTTCCCGCTTTCGTTAGTTGCTTAGGTGATGGTTTCCAAGATCCGCTACCTATGTGCAGATGAGAGAAGGTAAAGGAATTTAAGACATAGCCTCTGAGCCCAAGAAGCCCACACCTGCTCAGGAAGGTAGGTCAGCCCCAAACCTTGAGTTAGCAGCATGTGAAAGCTGAATGTCACTCACGGCTACT
>NW_022967166.1:0-229 GCF_012274545.1 Fukomys damarensis
ATATATCTTGGTACTTATTGTTTTTCTGTTTCCCTGCCATCCCTCCAGCCTCTCTACCCCTCTCTATTTACCTAAGCTTTCTGTTTTTCCTTCTTTTTTCATTTATTTTTTTCCCTTCTTTCCTTTCCTCCATACCCCCTACCTAGTTCCCCTTCCCTTTTGAATGTTTTCTTTGTATTTTACAGTATTTGTTATGCATTTTGGTTCTCATTTGCACTTTCAGTTTAAT
>NW_022967167.1:0-1123 GCF_012274545.1 Fukomys damarensis
TAAAGCCTCCTGTTCCTGTTTTCGTATTTGAAGGTAGCACACTGATGAAGGAAACAGAGCAAAAGACAAGTAATCAGAAGGTGAAAGTCTAATCGCTCACTTGCACAAGCTGACAACAGACAGGTGTGAAGGGCAGTAACATGTTTGCTATCGGCCAGAGTCTTGAGACTTTAATACGACCCAGACTCATCAAGTGTATGTCCTCAAGCCACACAGGTTTCCAACGAAGCAGAGATAGTCAGCTGACCTGCTCATCTCTCAGGATTTTAAGGTCAACTGTGAAAATGTTACTTACGATAATGTGGTCTTACAGTTATAGCTGTTTTGCACTCATGGAAAAAGCCAGTTGTCTTACTGAAAGAAAGTATTTCCCTTAGTCATCCTGATAAGTACTTGATCTCAACTTCATTTTTCCTTTACTATGACTTCAAAGGATGATTTTTATCCTCACCTGTACATTTTATGAAATGTACCAGTCAAATAGTAGATGTGGGTGGATATTTGCATACACACATATATTTCTTAAAAATAGAGGAATAGAATAATTGAGTTTATTCTGAGAATTAAAAATAAGCTAATTTTATGAATGCCACTTGCAGAGGACAAAAACAATTTTTTAAAATGTAAGTAAAACTACAAAATACACAATTGTGTACATTAGCATCTGCCGTTCTGCTTCCTTCAGAACAGCCATGCTATGATGCTTGCAGGTTCATTCCTGCCCAGTGTCTACAACAAGCTCCGTATTCACTCACAAGTTGTCACATGGAAATAAGGTGAAAAAAACAAACCCTGAGTGGCCCTGGTGTTCATGCAGCTCTGGCCAGCCCAGCCTAGAGCCACGATTGGAAAGAGGGTGAAGCGAAATGAATAGGAACTTCAGCTCATGCAAACCTGGGCTCTACTCTGGGTTTTTCCTCTTACTCTATGCATAGAACAGCTCCCTGGAAATTCTGTCATCCTCAGGTTGTACTTGTGTATGTGGCTGAATAAGGATGGCTTCTCACGAGAATCAGGTCAACTCTCCTGCAAAAACACTGATGAAGTCAGAGACGCAGACGAGGTTGGTGAGAGGGAGGAAAGGGTGTCGTGGCCAATGACACAGAGCACAAGTGACAATGTT
>NW_022967168.1:0-219 GCF_012274545.1 Fukomys damarensis
TCACTGGCCTTGTCTGTCCAGGAGCAAGGAGCAAGTATTTTCTAGTGTCTTCAATCTCTCTCTCTGTTATTTAGAGCAGTATAGTTTTTGTTATAGGGGATGTTTACTCTTCTTGTTGTGATCATTCTCAGGTATTTGCTTTTTTTGGAAACTGTTATTAATGGGATTGTTTACTGATTTCTTTTTTTCAGTGAGATAATGCTTTGTCTGCAAAAGCAG
>NW_022967169.1:0-329 GCF_012274545.1 Fukomys damarensis
CCTCCACCTTTAAATTCGGTCATAAGTCACTGAGTTGCCCAGGCTGGTCCTGAACTCAGAATCATCCCATCTCAGCCTCCCAGGATGCTGGGATCACAGGCGTGCGCCACCTCACCACTCTCCTGTGATGCCTGTCCCTGGGCTTCCCCTCTGTCAGGTTCACGTTTGGGAGACAGGGTCATCCTCCACGGCTCCAACAGTATTAGGCCTGGGTTGGGCACGAAATGGGTGCCACAGGTACCAGGCCAAGAACAAACATGAGCCTGGACGTCTCTGAGGGACCAAACAGCAATAGAGAGAGCTGGACCTCGTGTGTGTGTGTGTGTGTG
>NW_022967170.1:0-1072 GCF_012274545.1 Fukomys damarensis
CATGGAAGTGACCCAGCCCCTACCCCCTGCTGTGGCCCTGTCTGTGTCCCTAGGGGATTTGCATGCTGAAATCCCAACCAAACCCAAAACAATTACGCAAGGTGTGATCCAGGAATACGGTCAAAAATGTTTAGTAGAAGACAGCGTGATGAATCCCCTCAACATCCTCTCCCTCGCTTCAGAGATGCTCATCCCACGGCTCTTGCACTTTCTGCAGTAGCTCTGGGGTCCTCTTTCCTGAGTCGTTGGTTGCACCATCCTGGGTGCCTCAAGGTCCTAAAAGGACTCCAACGGTTTCCCTTCCATGTCACTCTGATGTTGGGGAAGAGCCAGAAATACACAGTGCCACATCAGGAAAGGGGATGAGGACACTGTGATATTTTTATGAGCCTGCCTTTCACTTGGGTGGCACTTAGCAGCAGCGTTCACATTTTTTTATTTATTTTGTGTGTGTGGTACCGGGGATCAAACTCGGGTCCTTGCGCGAGGCAGGCGGTGGAACCGCTGAGCTAAATCCCGGGCCCCCATTCACCACATTTTCTATCACACCTGGTGCACTCTCCTCTCAGGAAGTGAGGCTTTTAAGAGGTGATTATGTCCTGGGGCTAGCCCCCATGAATGTGATTAGTGCCAGGCGTGTTGGTGCACGCCTGAGAGTCCACCCTTATGGGAAGCTGAGGCAGGAGTACTGCAAAGTTGAGCCTAGCCTGGGCAACTGCGTGATCTGGCAATACTCAGTCTCAAACGAAAATAAAAATAGGCGAAACACATGACTCAGCGTGAAGGCCTGGGTTCAATTCCTACTACTGAAAAAGGAACTGGGAGGCTGCCGAGCTAACTCCATGGTAGAGTGCCTTCCTCGTGCACACGCGGCCTTGAGTTCAATCTCCAGTAGCACTGTAAGAGTCTAACCGAATAGAGCGACTCCGTGTTGACCAGCAAACGACCTAGAGACTGCCACTCCCCCGCATCCCTTATAGGATAACTAATGATTCATTGTGAATTGTTAGGTACCTGCTTAGAAGCAGCTGGGAAACTAAATGGAAACTGTAGTGAACGCAGAGACCCAACA
>NW_022967171.1:0-203 GCF_012274545.1 Fukomys damarensis
CTAAATGGGTGCACCTTGAGACCATACTCTAAAGTATGAAATGAGTATGACACACATGTGTAATAACTGAATTATTTGTGTTGTGAGAAACTGAAAGTATAAGTGAGGACCAAAATGTATAATAGATATTGTGAAAGAGTAAGAAAATGATGAAAGGAGAAGGGGAACTAGGGTGGGGGCACTGGGGAAAGGAAAGAAGGAAA
>NW_022967172.1:0-282 GCF_012274545.1 Fukomys damarensis
TCTAGTAGTGACTAAATAAAATAGTGAACTGCGTTTATATACATGACGGTCCGATTCTTCCTCCCTTCTCCAGGCTTCCTGCTCACCGCTCTCCCTCCGGACTCACACCGAGGTAAAAGCGCGCCTATCTGCAACGCTGGGAATCGCGTGTGAGTCTCAGATTACGTCCTGAGGTCCTCGGCTTTCTGCCGTCACCTGCGCACAGCACCGGACTTCGACGCTGGAGCTGAGATCGCCACCTGCCCTGGAACATTCACACTGTCTGCTGCATTCTCCGTGATT
>NW_022967173.1:0-216 GCF_012274545.1 Fukomys damarensis
TCCTTCAGTGTGCTTGACCTTCCCACTTGGTCCAGGGCTTGGCTACTGTCCAGTCCATGTTCTATGGTCAAGGTGAGGATGTTTGTGATCTTTTCCGGGAAAGCCACAGATCCTTCAGGGAGGGAGCAAGGTCCCTTTTCTCTGTGCTCCACATTCCCCCTGTACAGGGTTTTTGTGTACGGAGTCAGCTTGAGAGTAGCAGCACTCGCCCTGTTG
>NW_022967174.1:0-249 GCF_012274545.1 Fukomys damarensis
CAGGAGGCCCCGAGTTAATGGTCTCCCTGCACTAGCTCAGGTCTCAGAGGAGCCGAGCCAGGCGCCCTCAGGAGCCCCTACTCAGCACTCTCTCTCCTGCCTGGCTTCTGATCATTCCCACCTCTCTCTCCATGAAACCCAGGCTCTGAAGAGAACCTGCCTCACTAGAGCCAGCCCAACTGTCTGCTGCTGGCCTCTTGCTCAGGTGTCTCTTCTTTCTCCACATCAAGGTGGGTCAGCCCAGGTTTT
>NW_022967175.1:0-840 GCF_012274545.1 Fukomys damarensis
GTGTATATGGTGAACACTATAGGTGGAGAATTTCTGACACTGATACTGACTTCTGAATGGCAGATTGTGATGGTTTATATCTGGATGTCCACCAAGGGCCCCACATGCTCTTAGTTGGAGCTCTTGGAAGATGACTGCCTTCCTGGGGCTCATGCTGACTTGTGGTTAGGAGGAGGTATCTGCCCTGAAGAGGTGGGTATCTGGCAGCATGGCCTAGAAGGGTTTATTTCTCTTTCTGACTCGCCCCTTGATGCTCTTCCTGATCCCTAGCCACCAGACCATAAGCAGCTTTTCCTGGCCACCCCACACCACTGCTGCCATGCTGCCCTTCATCGGAGCAGGTGACTACAAACTAAAGCCTTTGTAAACTGAGAGCCAAACAAAAACTTTCCTTCTTTAACTTGTAAGTGTTATGTGTTCTGTCTCAGTGATGGGAGGAGGGACTAAGAGATAGATAAAAAGGGAAAAGTACTTACTTTTGCAGAGCAACAATTCACCATTTTGCTGGTGATCTGGATTGTGAATCTGGCTGGTTTGAAGGCTTCTGGAGAAGTGATTCCATCAAGATGGCACTGTCCTCATCAGTGAGCTACTGATGAGTTCATAGATGAGTGGGCTATAAATTAGGAGGTGGACTACTTGGTGGAGGTGGGTCATGGGAATGTGCTATCCATCGCTCCTGGCCCTTTCTCTAAGGCTCTTTCCTTGCTCTCTGCTTCCCGAATACCATGAGTTAAGTTTTTTTCTGCCAGGACCTTTTGTCATACTATTTCTGCATGGAACCTACCCAGTGACTACAGACTGAAACCTTAGAAAGTGTGAGCCAAAATAAGTTCCTCC
>NW_022967176.1:0-201 GCF_012274545.1 Fukomys damarensis
CATTTATAGAGTAAAGCATTCTGCTGCTCCCATGAATGCCCTAAAGAAAAGTCCACGGCTGAGTCACCTCTGTTCAGTGCTTGACTTATACATAGTAAAGTGCTTCCTCTGAATGAATGGATCTAGAAAAGAATAAATGTGAACAGTGAGAGAGATTTGCAACCTAATTACATACAAACAAAATAAAGACAATGTAAATTA
>NW_022967177.1:0-239 GCF_012274545.1 Fukomys damarensis
TCGGCATGTGGCCTTCTCCCCTTTGCGTCTCCTCTGTCTGGAAGTCTTCACCTGGTGTTCTCTATGGGCACAGTTGTGTGCCCAAATCTCCCTCTTCTTATAAATCCCCGCTCTCCTTCAGCGTAGCCTCATTTTAACTCGACTGTATCTGTGGAGACCCTCTTCACAACACAGCTGCATTCCAAGCACCACGGACCAGAACTTCAGTGTCCAGCCCAACTGTGACACCAAAGTCTGGG
>NW_022967178.1:0-459 GCF_012274545.1 Fukomys damarensis
TGGCAGAGAGAGGCCACATGGAGACAGACAGGGTGTCCCTTCCACTCACTTGCCTATCCTGGGGTCCACAACTTCCTAAGATCAGGCACAGGGCGAGAGAATGTGGAAAGTCACCCCCACAAATACCAACCAAAAAGGAATCCCTTTACCCCTTATTGAATAGGTAAGCTCAAACTCCCCCAATGTTGTCAGAAACATACTATATACAAATACATAATTCTTTTTGTAATTGATGAAAATGTAAAGTGGAGATGAGTGATTTTTTTATTATAGTTCTGCCGGATTTGTGGCTGAATTCTTAGAGGAAAGGCTGTAAGACCCTGCGTCTGTCTGTCTGTCTGTTGTCTGTGTCCCTGAGCTGTGTACAGGTGACATCTTTCTAGCTCCAGATGGACCGCAAAGGTAGTTTATAACATCCCGCAAATTTAGTCAAATGGGCTTGGAGAAAACTAACTGCTT
>NW_022967179.1:0-216 GCF_012274545.1 Fukomys damarensis
AGGGGAACTAATGACAGCGTATAGGCTGTGCCCTCAGGAATCCCATTGAAAGTAACAGTAAGCAAAGCATCCCATGCACTCGAGGATTCTTTTTCCCAGGCTTTTTAAGGAGGATCTCAGGAACAAACTGTACTAAGTTTATTTCATCTACATTTTAAAAAGTGCCCATTAGGAAATCAGGCACTGAGTCAACAAAAATGATAGAGATTGACCACT
>NW_022967180.1:0-312 GCF_012274545.1 Fukomys damarensis
TATGATGCTGGTATTAAGTGTGTGATGCTGGTATTAAAGATGTGTGATTATCAAATTAGTTCATTGATTGGTTGGACATAGCTCTGGGTATGGATAATGGGAAGGCCCACCTTGGGTGTGAGTGATACCCACACTAGGAGAAATGTAGACTGAATAAAATATAAGGGACAGAAAGAGGGCTGCTACCCTCTTGTTTGATGCTTTCTGCTTCTTTGCCACTGTGCTGCTTTGCTGCCTTCTTCCTATCAGGAACTCTTTCTCCTCTGTGATGTCCCTCTGCCATGCCACCCTGCCTTGCAGCCAGCCAACTAT
>NW_022967181.1:0-273 GCF_012274545.1 Fukomys damarensis
ATTAAATGGCACCTGTGGGTCTCTGCTCCCTTAAGGGCTCCCTGGCTTTTATCGCATATTTGTAAACTCTGTCTGGTTTTCTCATCTTCTTTCCCTACCCCTACCCCTGGCAAAGAGGAAAAACAGATCCTGAGCAACCTAGCCCTCTCCTTGGCGGGGAAATACTAAATGTGTTTGACATGGTCCCTGCCATATAAGGGTTGAGAGCTGCCACAGTTTCTGATTGGGCATTTCTCTGATTGGGTGTGACTTATTTCATGGCTGGCCTTCCAA
>NW_022967182.1:0-207 GCF_012274545.1 Fukomys damarensis
ATGCAGTCCACCCACCTCGCCAGAGATAGAAAATAGCACACCAAGATCCAGGAGAGAGGCTTGCAGTGAGCCTGAATTCACCCTCTTTTGACTCACATAGAACACTGAGAACCTGTGAAGAGCACTGTGAGCCCTCATTCCTCTTGTGCGGCATTCGCCTGACCTTCAGTCCATCTTTAGGCCCAGGCTGAACCTGCCCTGCCTAGT
>NW_022967183.1:0-5039 GCF_012274545.1 Fukomys damarensis
CTTACTCCTTTAAATTCTCTATCCTGAAGGGAAAATAGCTATTTTGAAGAGTTTATGCACAATAAACAATTTTTGGGCTGGTCCTCCATTTTGATTTAAGTCACATGGTAATTAATAATTACCACAAATTGTCATTTTCTAAGCTATTCTTGTTGCTAGTGTGATGATAGTATCATTTGTGCTAAGGTGTTGTGAGTGATCTATCTAATCAGTTGTTCCTCTGGGTATAATGAAAATGAGATTGCTTCAGAGTCATTAGAGACTCAAAACTTGAAGACCAGCTGTATCTGGAAGATTGAAGTATTAACCCAGAAATTAAACCCAGGGCGGTACCAATAACAAAAATACAAATGAGGCAATATTTAAGAAAGGCTCAAACGCAGATGTCCAGCTCACCAAGGGAAAATTCTTGGAAGGGAAAAGTCTGATAATAAACCACCTGGACACCCTGAACTGATAGCACAGGAAGTGACAAAACAGATGAATGAGCCTCTAGAAAAACTCAAAGCAGAAATAATTTCTAAGGTAACTATAGACATGGTGAGCAGAAAGAAAGACATGATTAGTTTCATAGATAAAAATTACATGAGTTCAGAAACATGACAGAAGCTCTAAATGGCCAGCCTGAAATCCATGAAACAGATATCCAGGAGATTAAAAACTCTATTGAAAGTATACACAACAGACTGAGCTAAGCTGAAGACAGAATATAAGATATATAAGACAGAATGGCAGTCAATGACCATGAAAAGAGAAATCTCTTAAAAATAGTAAGGGATCATAAAAAATCAGTACAACTGTTCCTCGATGATGCAAAGAAGACTAATACAATACTGACAGGAGTCCATGAAAAAGCAGGAGAAAATACAAATGACATTAAAAATAACTTTGCAGATTTACTGACAGAAAACTTTCCAAACAGAGGAAAAGAATTTGACATACAGATAAATGAGGCATACAGGATTCCCACTAGCCATGATAAAGAAAAATCTACACCTAGGCATATAATAATCAAGATCCCAGAAACCCAACAAAAGAACAAAATACAACAAAATACTACAAGCAGTAAGAGAAAAGAAACAAATCAATTATAAAGAAAAGCCCATCAGAATCACAACAGACTTTTCAACACAAACCCTCAGGTCAAGGAAAGCCTAGAGTGAGGTATTTCAAGGCCCCAAAAGAAAACAAACACCAACCTACACTGATGTATCCTACAAAACTATCTTTCAAAGTTGATGGGGAAATAGATACTTCCATGACAAAGAACACCTGAGAAACTCCATGAATATCAAACCAGTACTCCAAACAATTCTAAACAATAACCTAGAAGAAGACAATGAAGGTCACAACTCCATGAGACTTAACAGAGCAAATCCATCAGGCAAGGCAAGAAATTAAAGAGAGTCGGGGAAAGTTAGTAAGAGCCAACAGCAGGAAAATAACATGACAATGATAAGTCAGTACATATCAGTTTTAACCAACCATTTTAATGGCCTCAATTCACCAATCAAAAGAAATACACTGGCTGAAAGGATTAAGAAGCAAAATCCAAAAAATGTGCAGCATACAAAAACAAAAACAAAAAACTAAACAAAACAAACAAAAAACACACCTAGTTAAGAAAGTTAAAAGGTGTAAAACAGTTCTCTATGTAATAGGTACCTAGAAAAAAACAGGGGTAGCTATCTTATTTGCAGATAAAGTAAATTTCAAATGAAAACTAATTAAGAGAGACAAGTCACTACATCCTTGTGAAAGGGACAGTCCAAGAGGAAGAAATGACAATCATAAATAATAATATATTCCCCAAATACTAATTCTCTCAACTGTACAAAAAAAATATTACAGGACATGAAAAACCAAATAAGCACTAATGCAGTTGTAGTAGGAGACCTGAATGCCCCACTGTCATAAATAGACAGAACATGTAGGCAAAACAACAATAAAAAATACTAGAACTGAATCAAGCTTTTGAGCAAATGGGCTTATGGATGTGTACAGATTATTTTAGCCCACAAAATCAGAATATACATCCTTTTCAATTGCAGATGGATCATTCTTCAAAATAGACCACATACTAGCTCATAGAACTTGTTTAAGTAAATGCAAAGGAGTTGAAATTATCCAGTGTATATTATCACACCATAGTACAATTAAGTGGGAGATCAATAGAATAAGAAACTGCAAGAACTTCACAAACACATGGAAAATGACTAACACTTTCTTGAACAAATAGTGGGTAACATAGGAAATTAAACAAGAGATTAGACTGGTTTTACAAATAAATGAAAATGCCAATACAACATACAGGAATCTATGGGACACAATGAAATTAGTTCTAAGAGGGAAATTCATTACAGTGAATACCCACACCAGGAAAACAGAGTGAGCTCAAATAAACAACCTAATGCTGAAAGAATAAATAAAATCTATAAACCCTTAGCCAACCTTTAAAAAAAAAAAGAAAGTAAAGGTTCAAATCTATGCAATTAGGAATGAAAAAGGGGAAGTCATAACAGATCCAGCAGAAATCCAGGGGATCATTAATACCTCCTTTGACAACCTATACTCTAGTAAAAGCAAAAACACAGAAGAAATGAAGTTTTCTAGATAAATATCAATTACCAAAGTTGAACAAAGAAGATAAAAAATTCTAAATACTCCTATTACAATCAGTGAAATTGAAATGTAATTAAAAATTTACCAACACAGACACATTTAGAGACGAACTATTGCCACTACTATTTAAACTCTTCAGTGAAATTGAAAGTAAGCAATACTTCCAAATTCATTCCTGGAAGCAAGTGTTACTTTGATTCCAAAAACCAGGGAAAGACTCAACCAAAAAAAGAAAACCACAGGACGATCTCCATAATGAATATAGATGAAAAAATCCAAAATAAGATACTGCCAAGTGGAATACAGAGGGTCATCAAGAAGATCATAAACCTTAACCATGTTGGATTTATTCCAGGGATATAAGGATGTTTCAACATATGTAAATCAATAAATATAATACACTATATAATAAACAGAGTAAAAAAGATAAACAGAGCAATGGACAAAAACCATATGATCATCTGAATAGATGAAGAAAAAGTATGCAACAAAATTCAACACCCATTCATAATAAAAATCCTGCAGAAAATTGTAATAAATTGTCTTTATCTCAACTTGATAAAGACTATTTATGAATAACCAACATCAGCATCATAGTAAGTGGTCAAAATCTGACAAACTTCATGCTAAAATCAGGAACAAAACAAGAACGTCCACTGTCACCACTCCTGTTCCATATAGTTTTTGAAACATTAGCCAGAACAATTAGACAAGAGAAAGAAACAAAAGCAATAAAGATAGGAAGAAAGAAGTTAAACTGTCATTATTTCCTGATGATATGATACATCACATAGATGACCCAAAAAACTCCACCAAAAGACTTCTATACCTAATTGACAGATTCAGTAGAGTAGCTGGATACTAGGTCAACACACCAAAATCAATATCTTTCTTGTACACATATAACAGACTCATGAAGGGAGGAATTAGGGAAGCAATATCTTTCACAATAGCATTGAAAAAAATGAATTATCTAACAAAGGAAGGAAAAGACCTCTACATTGAAAATTACAACACTCTGAAAAAAGAGTTTGAAGAAGATATGAGAAAATGGAAAGACATCCCTTGTTCCTGGATAAGAAGAACCAATATAGTGAAAATGGCCATACTTTCAAATCTGCTATACAGATTCAATGCAATCTCAATTGAAATCCCAACAGTATATTTCACAGAATTAGAGAAAACAATCCAAAAATTCATTTGGAACAAGAAGATGCCTAAAATAGCAAATGCTCTTCTAGGCAACAAAAGAAGATGCCTAAAATAGCAAATGCTCTTCTAGGCAACAGAGACATGGCATGAGGTATCATAATCCCCAACTTGAAACTATACTACAAAACCACTGTGAAAAAAACAGCATGGTACTGGCAAAGAAACAGACATGAGGGTCAGTGCAATAGATTAGACAATGCAGAAACAACTCCACACATGCTTTACTACCTCATCTTTAACCAAAGGAGCCAACTATTCTTGCCATTAATAAATTGTGTTGGAAAAACTGGATTTCAAGTTGTCAAAGGTAAAGCTAGACCCATATCTTTCACCATGCACTAAACTAAATCCAAGTGGATTAAATATCTAAATATTAAATGAGAAGCACCAAACTTGCTGAAGGATAATTTAAGGAGAACACTTGAAAACACTGGCATAGGAAAAGGCATTATGAACAAATCCTCAGTGGCACAGGAACTAGCACAAACAATGAAAAACTGGGATCTTTTAATTAAAAAGCTTCTGCACTGCAAGAGGATTCACCAACAGAGCAAAAAGACAATCTAGAATATGGGAAAAATCTGCTATGTAGAATATATAAATAACTCAATAAAATCAGACCCCCATATATACAGATCCAATGCAAAAATGGTCATCTGAAATGAACAGATGTTTCTCACACAAAGAAGCAAAAGCAGGAAATATACATAGGAAAAAATGTTCAACATCACTTGTCATTTGAGAGATATAGATGAAAATAATGCTGATATTCTACCTCACCCCAGAAAGAATGAAATCATGAAATCAACCAGTAACAGGGTTGTGGGGAGAAATGAGTTGATTTTTCATTGTTGGTGGGAGTGCGGACTGGTGCAACCACTGTGGAAATCATTATGGATACACCTCAAACAACTAGGATTAGAGGTCCCATTTGACCCCGCTATTCCTCTGCTGGGTATTTTTCCAAAAGAATTTTTTAAAAATCATACCACAGTGATATATGTGCACCCATGTTTATAGTGGCATAGTTTGCAATAGCTAAAGCTTGCAAACTGCCAAAATGCCCATCAAGTGAAGATTGGATAAAGATGATTTTTTTTTTATAAAGTGGCGTACTGCTCACCCATAAAGAATGAGAAAGTAGAGAAAGTTATAGCCAAGTGGATGTACATTGAAGCCATACTTTTAAGTGAAGTGAACAGGAC
>NW_022967184.1:0-1692 GCF_012274545.1 Fukomys damarensis
GAGTTCCATGAGCTCAGAGTATACAGGAACTTCCGGCAAGTTGAGTGGGGTCAGTTTTTCTGATGTGACTTTGATTTCAGCATATTTGTCCACTTGTGTTTAGAAAAAATACATAGGAGCATTTCTTTCCATTTGAGAGTATGCCATCTAGAACTAAAAATGAATTTATTGACTCTATTCCCACATAGATTCCAAATTAAATTATTTACAAAGTGATATGGTCCTTACATCCTAAGCAAGTCAGAAAGTTATATCATTTTCAAAATATTCAGTAAGTTCAACGGGCTCATGTATTAAAGAGCATTCATATTTGTCTCCATGGACAACATGAATCACACACAAATCCACATTTAGCCTCTTACCTAACTTTCCTATCTTTTAAAATGTGGAAAAATTGAAGTTCTTTTTGCTAAGTATATTACATGTCATTCTTCCTGATAGTTTCCTTGTGACTATTTTAGATGCCTATCTAACCTTCTGTTCTCACCCAAAAGACAATATTAATTCAGAGGACATTGGTTTTACATGAAATATACAAAGGGGGATTCTAAAAATACAAATTTTCCAATCAAATTTTTAGTATTTTTTTCATGTATTTTCAGCATATTATCAAAACTAAAAAATAAAGTAAATATATCTGAAAGTAGCATTAATTACTATACCTCAGTTTGATACTATTCTTTGTAGAGAATTAATGAAATTATTTCTTAATTGAGACATTAAAATCTAAAACTTTATGAAATGAAATGTGTCAAGTACTTACACTACTTTAAATGCCTTTATATACATCATCATTTTATCTCAAACCCACAAACTTTATGTTATTTTGAATTGCTCAAAAGGCAAAGAAAATGATACCATATCTCAACTTTTATCAGCATTTTTCTCAGAAGGAAATAGGGCATTTTATCCATAATAAACATAGGTTTTAAGCAAATATATCAGTAAGACAGTTTTTTCATTTGAAAATAAAAATGTATATACTATATACTATCAGTCTTAGTTTTATCCTTTTTAAATATATCACTGCATTATAACCTAAATTCGATTAACCAGGGCACCAGTTACTATGGCAAAGCTTGGGGACTAGAGCCTAGAATGTTAAAACTAGGTTAAGAATTCAATAAGAACAAAGCAAGATGCAAGAAAACTAACAGAGGATCCAAACCATTGGCCTTTAAATGCTTACAGAGTCAGTTTGAAAAATTCAGTATGAGTAACAGAACCACAGCTGGGCACTGGGCTCGGTAAGTGGTCTAGTAGGAACATGTGAGAAGTCCTGGGAACTGGGGATGTGAAACTGCCCAAAATGTTGATCTGGCCAGGGTAGGAAACAGTTGTGGTACCACAGAGTATTGATGAGCCCTTCCATAAATGTACTTATGTGTCTTGGTTTCCTTCTTTCAGCTCCTATTTTCCTATGCACTGCCACCCAGTGCCATGAGAAGAGCGGTTCCTCTAATTCCAGTGAAGTCAGAAATAGGTCTACTGTAGACACGAGAGGCTGAGGGGCAAGGTGATTCTGGCACAGGTAAAGTGTGATAATCAAGAATGGGTTTGGGGAGTTAGATTTCCCTTCTGTGCCCAAAACAGTATTTTATGTATTTTCTCTGATGCTGCATTGTAAATTTAACAGAAATTGAATGTTCGTTGTGAGCTTTTGTGTGTGTGGCTAGATTTTTCTTTTTTTTT
>NW_022967185.1:0-649 GCF_012274545.1 Fukomys damarensis
GTGGAGTACTTCACATTCAGGAAACTAAGCGCTTTGGTTTCAAAGGGATAAGCGGCGATAGGAGCTGTTTCCCGGGGAAAATTGCAATTTAAACCTCAGAACACTCTGCAGAGTGCGTTTCCGTTCTAACTTAAAACTGAACCTATCCCCAAGTATACAGATTTCTGCAGGCTTGTGTGCACTCAAAGCTGCTAGGAACTCCTTATGCCTTAAGGGCTTTTCTGGTAAAGTGCCTCAAATCAGTGTTTCAAACTCTGCCAGGCAGAGACGTATAAAGAAACAGGAATGCATTTGTACTCCATATAAGGTGTGGACTTCACTGGTAAACTCCTATCTTTGCATCACTTTTCTCTGTGGAATACTTCAAATTCAGGAAACTATCCACTTTGGTTTCAAAGGGCTAAGCGGTGAACGAAGCTGTTTCCTGGGGAAAACTGCAGTGTGAACCACAGAAGCACTCTGCATAGTGCGTTTGTGTTCTAACCTCAAACTGAACCTATATCCAACTATACAGAATTCTGGAGTGTTGTGGGCCCTCAGAGCAGCTATTCACTCACTTAGGCATTAAGGGATTTTCTGGTAGTAGCGCCTCACAACTGTGTTTCAATCTCTGCTAGGCAGAGACCTACAAACAAAAAGGAATGCAGTT
>NW_022967186.1:0-466 GCF_012274545.1 Fukomys damarensis
ACAACATTTGTTCCTTTTTAAGGACTGCACGTGTTAAACTTGTTTTGACCCTTCACGGGAGAGTCTCGGACAGCCAAAGATCTGTAGGAGTCAGGTGCTTCCTGTTAAAGATCTGATGTTATCTCTAGGAGTCAGGTGTTGTAACTCCATTTTGTTAAGTTCCTCCACCTATTGTGGGAATCCTGATTATTAGTTGCAAGTGCTGTTAATTTGTTTTTCTTGAGCCTGCCTTCTCTTGCCCGTGTGAACCCTCGTTCCCGTGGAGCGGGTGTTGAGGTTACTATGGAAATCCTAGCCCATAATAGTTCGGTCTTTTCCTTTAAAAGGCTGATGCCTGCCTGCAATAAAATTCACCTTGATCAGACTCTTGTCTTGGCATCCTTCCTTTCTCTCTGCCCCATGTCCACCCCACTGCTCTTTCAGGTTTGAGACACTGCTGGACAGTGCTCTACGTCGCTGGCTGGTG
>NW_022967186.1:512-802 GCF_012274545.1 Fukomys damarensis
TTTATGTCTGGGATCCACACTATCTCTGATGAGAGTCCACAAAGTAAAAGTATCCACGGGTACCTTGCTAGGTCTGTGTGCAGCATAATAATCCTGTAATTGTTTTCCTACCTTACTCCAAGTATCTAAGTTTACAGTGCCTTCTTCAGGGAAGCAAGGACAAACCATTTCAACAAATTCTAAAAAATTACACAACTACTGGTGCCTTACTCTAGCACCATCGGCAGGCAATAAATCTTTAAGCATATGTACAAAAAGCATGCAACTATTGCCAGCTCCCATTTTTAATA
>NW_022967187.1:0-229 GCF_012274545.1 Fukomys damarensis
GCCTGGCCTTTACTGCACGCATTCTTATCAGCATTTTGGTCTTCTGAGCTGTGATCAAAATCACCCATCTGGCTCTACTTACAGCCTTCTAAACTTTCTCTTGCCTGCTTCTCCAAAGTTTTCAAACTCTTTCCACATATGAGTTGCAAAGGCTTCTGAACCATATGGTCAGGTAGAATCACAGCAACAACCCCAATTCTGGTATTAAGTTTTTTGTAATTAGCTTTCC
>NW_022967188.1:0-224 GCF_012274545.1 Fukomys damarensis
ATGCTTTGCTTTTATGTCAATTTTTCAGATTAGATTTTCCTGAAGGTGATGTTTCAGAGTACTGTAGCGCCAATAGTCAGCACCATTAAAAAAAGTGGAATTTATTTTAGATGTCTGGAAGGCAGAAATTGAGACTGCCCGTGGACCACACCAAAGAATACGTATGTAGATTGTGCACTGACTACGCTGGACTCTCAGGCATTTATCAATGCTTACATTGAGCC
>NW_022967189.1:0-383 GCF_012274545.1 Fukomys damarensis
TGGTACCTCCCTCTCCACTGGCTCTTCTCTGCCTCCCCACCTCCCCTGTAGAACCTTCCTCTCACCACCTTTCCACCTCTCTGCCTCACCTCTTCTGCCGTCACAGGGCCACACAGGCCACCTGTTTCAATTACCTATTTTTATCAAGCAGCTAACACTGTGTAACAAATGAACTTCAAGCTTAGTGTCTTGAAACGACTGGGGATTAATCCACAGTTTTGCTTTCTAGTTGACAGTTTAAGTTGGTAGTTTAGTCACCTTTCCATTGCTGGAACGAAATCCTTGAGATAAGCAATTTTTTTTTCTTTTATTGAGTTTACTGGTACATTTTAGGTATACAGCACAGTTACATTCATTATTGGGATCTTGTACCTTTACATGAC
>NW_022967190.1:0-469 GCF_012274545.1 Fukomys damarensis
ACATGAACACCACTGACAAAGGCAAACTGGCTGCTACAGTGACTAAATCTTTCTTAATATGTTGTGAAAAGGTGAAAGACAGAGTATCCACTCACGCAATTGCTGACTTCTGGGATGTGGTCGTGAATATGGTTGATGCCCTCCACCCAGTGCCACCAGGACTGAGAGAGAAAAGTCCTCAATGTCCTCAGAGCCTCCACTCTCTTGTTTCTTTAAGCAGGAGCCACGTGACTGTCCTGAATGGATGGACATGACATTTAATTCCTAGCCTGTTGCTGCTGTCTCCACAGTTCCGACAATCCACCCTTCGCAGGCAACCGTGGCCGAAATTCCGGACTGCGAACTTATCGCCATTATGACAGCTGAGCTTTGCCATTGCCCTAACACTAACTATGCACTCTGACATTCTGCCAGCCTCTGTGGACACTGAATTGATGTCTGGGCCTTCCAACTTTGCCTCACTGACTCT
>NW_022967191.1:0-387 GCF_012274545.1 Fukomys damarensis
CTGAGGCAGCCATGACAGCACAACTAAAGATACTCACAAAAGGGGACTTCCAAACTGCTTCACAAAGTGGCAAGGGTGATGGGATACTGTGTTGGAAGTGAGGGGGAGGATTCTGAGGGAGATTCATGGCAATCTGTCTTTTATTGTAAATATTCACTATGTTTTTAAGTCACACCTCTTCTCTTGCCTTTTGTAGCAAGAGAAAAAAAATATAGTTTCAAACTTCTCAGTAGCAACATCTGCCCCCCTGGCACAGTTGGCAAACTGAACAGCTAAAGGCCAAATGACTCTTCAGGTTGCGGGTCTCTTGCCAAAATGTGGCGCTACAATACTAACTTCTATACTACATTTTAAAAAGATGAACTAGCTATCACCATCTATAAAATG
>NW_022967192.1:0-210 GCF_012274545.1 Fukomys damarensis
ATATTGTTAATGTATTCTTCATCACTTTAAGCCTAGACAATTAACAAAACAATAAAAGAATCCCTGGATTTGTAGAATTTGCTGATTTCTGTGGTTTAAGTAGTGTCATCATGGCTGACTTCAAGCTACCAACATTCTATGCACAGGATACAGTGTTGTGAAGAGATACATAGTAGCACAGGTTGAATGGTGTATCCATCAAACAGATAA
>NW_022967193.1:0-221 GCF_012274545.1 Fukomys damarensis
GGCGTTTTGGTGCAGGGAGCGGCAGGAGAAAGGATCCCGCACTCGGGTTCCGCCAAGAAAGGCTGGCGAAGGACCTTGTCCCGTGCCGGCATCACAGCGGGTCTGCGCCCCCGGACCACGGATCCTGACGGGTCCAGCTCGGGCTGTCCCCAGGCCGCGAGGGGAAAGAGGCGAGGCCCCGGGGCCACAGAGCCCAATCCCGGCGCCCTCCCCTCTGTTTT
>NW_022967194.1:0-261 GCF_012274545.1 Fukomys damarensis
GCAAATTGATGAGTATTTTGGTTCTCATTCTCTTTGTTTTTGTTATTTGAGAATTTATGAAATGTGCATATATGGGTAGTATGAAAAATATTAAGGTCCATCTCTCATTCTGCTCTCTTATCTTTGCCTTCTGCATAGTTCCTTTTCTGTCACTACAGCTTGTTTGGTTGGAAATTTCTTAAAACAAATTTTGTTATATTATCAATATATCTTTGTACCTATTTTCTGCTGATAATGAATATTAATCTTTAAGTAAATTTT
>NW_022967195.1:0-1281 GCF_012274545.1 Fukomys damarensis
GGGATGATCCAGGGCAGAACAGGCGTGTGTGTCTCTGTGGCTGTCCTACCGACCACTCACTTTAGGCTGCAAATGGCACCTCAGCTCTTTGTGAACTAGGATGAGCCCGGGACTGCAGCAGGGATCTGGGAGGGCAGATCCAGGCGCATCCTTGGGCTGATGGCCGTGCTTCTGTGCCTGCCGAGGTCACCACGATCCTTTGGAGATCAAAGGGGCCACAGCCACATTGCTTTTGTGTGCAGGACATTTGGTTTCCTTACATCAAAGGAAACGTGAAGAGCATTACAGACACACGGGGAGAGGAGGAACACCGTCAGCTTTCCGAGGACGCAGGCTGACGAAGATGCCCACCTGGGTGGGACCACTCTCACCCTGTGCCCTACAGCAGACGATCCGGGTGTGGCCGACAGTGTGCACCGGCAGAGGTCTCTGGACCACAAGACCGAGGCACTCACACAGCCACAGGGCCACACGTGGAGGTCAGTTCACTGCAGGACGTGTGAAGGGGGCGCTCTCTGCAGACGTCGTTCTCTCAGGAAGTGGAAAGCGGCGGAGTGACGATGTATGTCTGTTCTTCAGGGAGCACAGAGGCACAGAAACTGTTATTTGGGCATTCCACAGAGCGACGTAGCCCTGGGGCTTCGATGGTCACTGTGATGACAAGATCAGACACGGAGTAGAGGGTGAGAATTATCAAAGACTGCACACAGCATTGGGTGCTCGAGCACAGCACCTCGTTCCTCAGGGACGTTACTTTAGAGGCCGGTGCTGCCAAGCAAGGGGACGTGCACATGGCAAGAGGTGGTGAGGAGACCTACTACCAGCTCATCGCCTCCTTCGTGAGCTCCGCCTGCCTTCGTCCCGGTAGACAAGAGTTTCTAAGAACCCCTCACAGTCTAGCTCTATTCCAACCGTAAAGGTATTGGTGTGTGTGCTCCAATTACCTTCCATGGCTACATATGTTAAGCCTCCAGTTCACTGAAGGTGAACGTATTGAAAGATGCTTTCTATGCAGACATTGTTTGAAACCATCACTGTCCCTTATTGCAAGCAAAATGTAGTCGATAGAGCAAATTGCTAAAATACAGATCAAATGTGGTAGGTTTACCAGGTCGTATACCCAAACGGAAAGCCGGTTTTGAGATGTTACTCAAACATCTTTTTAAAAATGAAAGAAAGCCAGAAATAACATCAGAGAGATTCCCAGTGATCACTCATTGTCCCTGTGTGACACGATTGTGAGCGTTGTACTTCGTATTTGCCTTCTTGCGTGTATACGAG
>NW_022967196.1:0-247 GCF_012274545.1 Fukomys damarensis
CTTCTTCTTCTTCTTCTTCTCTCTCTCTCTCTCTCTCTCTCTCTCTTTTTTCCCCATTAAAGATGGCAAAAAGGCCCTTTATAGCAGGGACTGGGAAGCCGAACTGGCAACGTTCCAACTCCAGGCCACTCGCAGCCGTCTGTCTGTGTCCTCATTCCCTAACTTCTTGGAGCCTTGGTTTCCATATGTACAGTGAGTATAATAACATCTCACCTTGTTACGTGAGAATTAAATGAGCTAATATAAA
>NW_022967197.1:0-206 GCF_012274545.1 Fukomys damarensis
GAAGTTTAATAATAATCTCAAAACAAGCAAAAGTTTATCAAACAAATTGAGAGTTCTTAAACACGTACAACTGAATTTGCTTTTCAGGACATTGTGTAATAGAATAGGTGTAATTTAATAAATACAATATGCACAATTTTACAAATTAAGAAATAATATAAATGTAAACTTGTTGATAATATATGACAGGCTTAATGTCTGTTCTC
>NW_022967198.1:0-610 GCF_012274545.1 Fukomys damarensis
GCTGTGTCTATTCCACAATGTCCTGGGTAGGGGTGGGGGAGTACCTGATTCACATGTTACTTGTGTAATCCTCACCGTCCAAGGGGTGAGGGAAGAAAGCTTAGGCAGCTAAGCACAAGAGAAAGCTGGAGATGTATCACCTGAAAAATAAGCAAGTTAGGAATAAAGAAAAGAAAAATATGAATAATAACAACATGATGGATGATAAGGCAAGAGACCTCCAAAAGATATAAAGATCTTGTTCTTGGGGAACCAGAGACATTAAGAAATTTGAATTAGTGAAGGAGCAGAACAAACGATGATGATATACCATGAGCAGAGCTGCATAATCTCAACCCTCTGTACCTGAAGTCAATGAAAATGGCAATAATACCAGGATTAAAGGACATGAGGACCTTTGGAATGAAAGGATCAATTCAGTGGCCAATATAATGGCAGGAAAAGGTATGAATCCTAAAGACCTCCAGGGAAGAACAAGAAGAACAAGGACATATTCAAAGGCTGTAAGGATGAAGGATCAGCACAACAAATTTCTCTATGGTAAAGAAAAACCACCCCTACCCAATCACATGAAAAATTATTTTCAACTTGAGAGCTTTTTTTTTTTTTT
>NW_022967199.1:0-227 GCF_012274545.1 Fukomys damarensis
GGCTCCCTGTGGGCACCCGGGAGTGGCTTCCGCTTCTGTGGCCAGGCTGACTCTGATTTCTAGATTTCCAGCCCTCACAGATACAGCCTCTTTGACGCCCCCGGCACTCTTGTTGCACTGTAACTGCCCTTGGGAGATGGGACTGGGAGGTGATTGAGTCACGAGGCCTCTGCCCTCAAGAACAGGTCATGGAAGTGGCTTTGTTGTAAAAGCAGCCCTTGCTGACT
>NW_022967200.1:0-355 GCF_012274545.1 Fukomys damarensis
GATGGTTTCCAGTTCCCCCTGTTTTTCTGCAAATGATACTATTGAATTCTTTATGGCTGAATAATATCCACATATATAATATACACATAAATTAGCCATAATTATAATAATATATATAATATCTAATTATCTATCCATCTATCTATCTATATGTCGCACATTTTTAATGCATTCACCTATTGGCAGGCACGAAGGCTAGTTTCACTGCTTAGCTGTTGTGAATTGCACTGCAGTTCATATGTGTGTGTGAGGGCCTTTCCACTATGCTGACTTTATTTCTTTCAGGAACAGACTGAAGAATGGCACAGGTGGATCAAATGAATGCTATGATTTCAGTTTCTTGAGGAATCTTCAT
>NW_022967201.1:0-354 GCF_012274545.1 Fukomys damarensis
TATGCACTCTCTTAGGACTGAAGGGCTGCTCTGCTAAAAGTGCCTCACAATAGTGTTGCAATCACGGCAAGGCAGAGACTTACAAACAAAAAGGAATACAGTTGTACTCCACATAAGAGGTGGACTTCACTGGGAATCTCAGAGAGTTGCAGGAACTTTCTCTGTGGAGTACTTCACATTCATGGAATTGACCGCTTTCGCTTTAAACGGATAACTGGCGAGAGAAGCTGTTTCCCAGGGAAAACTACACTTTAAATCGCAGACGCCATCTGTAAAGTGTGTTTCTGTTCCAACATCAAACTGAGCCTATCCCCAAGTATACAGAGTTCTGGAGGCTTGTGTGCACTCAGAGCT
>NW_022967202.1:0-248 GCF_012274545.1 Fukomys damarensis
GGAATTCAGGGAGAGTTTCTGGAGTGGCTTAGTTAGAGAAGAGGAGGAGCAAGGAGTTCCAGGCAGAGATTAGCATCACCAATGCTCAGAAGAGTGAGCTATTTCCAGAGAAGCAAGACTGGTTCACAAGGGTGTGAGTGTGTGTGAGGAGCTAGGGAAGAAGGGATGAGAGAAAACACTTAAAGTTTTCTCATTTTTTTATCATCCATGTGGTAATAGATTGTAACAGAACACACTTTTATCTGTTA
>NW_022967203.1:0-919 GCF_012274545.1 Fukomys damarensis
AGATTATTTAAATATTTTCAACTTATTCACAGAAATAAAGGAAAATGTAATTTTTACAATTACAAGATTGATCAAGAAAGCCAATCAGTAAACAAATTATAAAAATCAAAAGTACAATATGTTTTTCCCTATTATTTCAGATGATATTTGCTGATTTACTACGTGCCAGGCAGTGATCCATGCATCAGAAACAAAGTCAAAGAAATCAGACAAAATTTCCTGACCTCAAGGGGTCTTCAGTGTAATAGGAGAGGATAAAACATAAGCATATAGGTGAGAAACTTAATTTAGTAGTAGGCATCAGTAATGAATGTGAAGAGAAATGAAGCAGAAATTTTTTAGGAATAGAAAGTGGTATTTTAAAAGGGTCAATAGGAAAGGCTTCACTGAGCAAAAAATGGAAGCAAGAGAGTGAACTATTTGGTTATCTGAGGAGAAATTGTTTCCAGCAGAAAAACATCAAGGAGTAGATCAATTTCCTTTAACTTAATTAGAGCGGAATTGCACACTAGCCTCAAAATGCTAAGCTGATGATGAGGAAAGAGCCACTGACTGTACATAGGTAGAGGTAAATTTTAAAATAATGATATTGTGTTCTATTGCTTGGCATAGATCACAAATATTTACAGTAAAATTTACCCTGTTACTATTTATATGCATAAAGACTATCCTTTACCTGTGTGAACAATTTTATCCAAGAAATACTACTTTCTAAATGTTCTTAGTACAATTTATGCATCGGATAGTCAACTCCCTGAGTAGTATTTTCCTAATGTTCATATTTTAGGACTTCATGACAGAGCAGAGCTTCCCTATGGGTAGGTAGGCTCATAAACTGGAATACCACATACGTACTCAACATATACAAGCACACATGCTCCTATACCGCAGAAGTGATGGAATACTAACGTCAACAACT
>NW_022967204.1:0-1077 GCF_012274545.1 Fukomys damarensis
CTCCTCTGCAAAACGACGACCTTGGCTTAGCTCTTTTATGCTCCTTTAAACTAGACACGCTTGACCCAGGCACCTCCAAACCAATCACATTTTGAGATAAGCGCTCGACCTATAAACACATAGATGCTTAATAAATTTTTTGGTCATAACATTTTCTTCTCTTTTCCTTTCCCTTTCCTTTGCTTATGAGCTTTCTGAGCTGCTAGATTAATCTAGTAAAATGTAAATGCAATCAGCAACTAAATCAACTGTGTCTCGTCCACAACAGTTTCAGAGCGAAAACAAAATTATAGATCCTCCTAATTTGAACCAGCTGAAATAACCGTTTTATAGTTCCAGTGAAATGGTAGACTGTCAGATTTGATCGTCTCTGCAGATGGTAATGCTGAGCACTTTGAACCTCGAGACACTGCAGCCCCAGCCTAGTTTAGAGCTTGGCTTAGGCCCCTGTTTCTCTTCTCAGTGAGGTCTCCGCCTTCTCAATCGGTCCCTCTGATCCCTCCAAGCTCAAGGCCTTAGGTTCATCCCAAGGGCCAACTGGGACAGACTGCAGTGGCCGCGTGGACTGTGGGGCTGGGAAGGGTTTCAGGACTGCTCAGAGCAGAAACTGTGATGAGGAAGCACCACCTACAAAAAGCAGAAAAGCATTGCTTCTGTGATGGCCGAGCCATCCACTTGCTAATTTAATTTCGTATTCCAAGTGTTATTTGCTTTTGAATGGGAAGCTTTCAAATTCAGTTTCTAAATCAGAGGATAGAGGCATGGATCTGTGTAGAGCAGGCTTCCGCACAGAGTGATGCGTTCTGGGACAAGGGTACTTTCTACGTTATTCTTCTTGCCCAGCAACCTATTCTCAGCAGCCACGCCGAGACAGTAGGAATTTATGTTCCCAGAGTCTTTCACAGCTCCAATTTGTTCCCAGCGTGGAATACCACTTATGTTAGTCTGAAATTTGGCTCTAAACTGAAAGCCCATGATTTCTGTGTGGGATGCACAGTTGACAAAACACGTCCTTGTTTCCTAATGCAAATCTGCTGTGCATCGACTTTCAGGCAGTGAGACTGACGCTGCTGGGGC
>NW_022967205.1:0-203 GCF_012274545.1 Fukomys damarensis
CTTATCTTCTTATTTAATGTGTCATCCATGTAGACAACATATAGTGGTGTTTTTCTTTTTATCCAATCTGATGAAATAAAAGCAGTTAAGATTTTCTAGATTCTAGCTTTTTTTTTTGTTTATGTGAGAGTGGCATTTTGTGTGTGAGTGGATTTCTATATCCCAAGCAGAAGTAGATTCTGTAGAAATATAAATAGTTGTGT
>NW_022967206.1:0-483 GCF_012274545.1 Fukomys damarensis
AAAACCCCTGCTAGCATCAGTATTACATGCTTCTTGCTTCAGACAGCTCTTCTGATTACAGAAAGTCTTATTCCTTCCTCCTACAGAGATTTCTCTCCCCCGACCAATACCTCAGGAAAATGGTACTTGTTTACCTCCTTCAGGTCCTGAATAACAGCAGTGAGCCTCTCATTCTCCGCCTGGATGTTAGTGACCACAGCCCGGCTCTGTTTCAGTTCGTTCTGCATTTCCAAGATCTTGCCCAGGTAGTAAGCTTCCTTCGAAGCTGACTCTTGCAGAAGCGTTTCCTCCCGAGTCTCTCCATCCTCGGCAACTTTACGGTGGATGGAGAAGGACTGCCCAAATGCCTGCGCAGTAGTGGAAAGAAAGAGTGCTCAATGAAATGACCCGGCCCGTCAGATATAGTTGGGAAAATGTTTTGTTTCATCTTGTGTGTTATGGAAAAGCTACTCTGAAAGAACTCCAGAAGTAGTGAAGGTGGAG
>NW_022967207.1:0-236 GCF_012274545.1 Fukomys damarensis
TCCAGGCACCACCCACATTGGCATCAAGGCTCTGTGGCACGTGTGTGCTGCTGGTTCTGCAAGTGAGCAGACATGAGATTCCTGTGGCCAGTGGCTTCCACAGGGACTTCAACAAAGCTGACAAATGCTTGCTGCTGGGATGGGGAAACCACAGAGAACCCCCAGAGGGGCCGTGTGAATGCAGCCACAGCTGGGTCCCCAGAAAAGTGAAGCCCCCACATCCTGCAGTGCCCTGG
>NW_022967208.1:0-320 GCF_012274545.1 Fukomys damarensis
AAACTGTGACCATTACGCTGCATGAGGAAGCTGGAACTAACAAATGGGCATCACGTTCAGTGCCAATCATCACATCACTTTTTTCAGAGCCTATCAGGATCTGAGCACTACATAACTTCTAGTTCATGCATGGACAGCAAGACACAGAGCTGTGTCACTGCCTGATCTTCTCAGGATATCTTTATCTGACCTTTTACAAACATATATGAAACCAGCCACCAGAGACAAAAGTTCAGCAAAAAGACAGATAGAGCTAAATTTGAAAGTGAAATTCTGGTTGAAAGTGAATGGAGCTCTTTGAGGTATCTCCATATTGATTT
>NW_022967209.1:0-1584 GCF_012274545.1 Fukomys damarensis
GTGGACACTGAATTGATATCTGAGCATTTCATCGTTGCCTCACTGACTCTGATCCTACTCCTCAAAATACATATCCTCACTATCTATTTCCTCGCTCATTAATTTCAGTCCTACCCAACTCTTGTGGACATTGAGACAGTATGACACATTTAACAGAGAATGGCCTTGGCTCAATGAGTGGAATAAACAGAAGTAGCATAGACTGCCTTTGCTTGCCCTGCCAAATGTCCCTATATTTGTTATACTCCCAAGTAAAATCTATAAATCCCACGTGTTTAAACACAAAATAGTTTCTCTGGTGTGAATGAACTCTAATAGTACATAATTTCTCTTAAAGACAAAGTTGACAAGGTGAAATAGGAAGAAAAGGGCTTAAGGTGTAGGGAAAGTGTGAATTGTAGGACAGATGGAATATGCAGAAGAAAAAATAGGATAAAATGATAAAGTCAACAAAAAAGTTTGTAAATGGTAGGAGAGTAGGAACGGAAGAGAGGGCAGGGACAAGAGCAAAACATGAGAAACAAGACCTGCCAAGTAAAGGTGCAAGAGAGTAACATGGAATATAAGAGTCCTGTATACCTCAAAGGGACAAATAGGCCCAAGAGGAAAAATGAATGTCACTAACTGCACCACGCTAAGACGTGAGAGTATTTCACTTGGAACAAATGAAGATTCATGTTGGACCCTACCGCCACTCTTAGCAGAAGCAGGGCCATCTGAGGAAAACAAGGCTACCTGTGCGCTGGGTCCCTCACCTGAGTAACAGTGTCCTGCTCATGTTGGTTATAGGACCTGCGGGAGGACCTTCTCAAAAGTTGGAGCTGCAATGATGCCGCATGGCCCAGGCTGGGGCCCCCTTACCCATTCTCATCACAGGAGCCTCCAACTAGTAGCACAGTCCTTGTTTCCAGCCATTCCAAGGACCCAACCCTTCCAACATGATTGCAGCGGGGTGTACCAAGATTTCACCAGAAATTCAAGGCTGGGGGAGCACAGCTGCGAGTACTGAAGGAATCTCAAACATAATTAGATCATAGAATGAATCCAAAACTTTCTCTTCTTGCAATGCCATCTTCAAAATTACTTCCAAAACACTTTGAAGAATCGTGAGGCACAGGATTCCCAATTTGTCTCAATCCAAATTTCATTTCAACAGTTTTATGTCACTGTGGTCACCCCCCATCTAATGAAAAGGCAGGAAATGAGAGACATGGGATATGTGGTACAGCCTTGTGGAAAGTGATGTAAGGAAGAAGAAGGAAAATGAGGAGCATGGATGGGAATAAGATGAAGCCAGGTCATTATGGACTTTTGGCTGTGAGGAAAGATGAGAGTTCACTGGGCAGCTGTTTTTGCAGGGGCTCAAGGGGCACAGAAGCGTACACAGTTGGCTTCTAGGAGTACACGTGATGCTGTCTCGCAGCCAATGGATTGGGAATTCGGAAGAGGGATCCAAGCAATGGGGGGAGCCACCAGCATGAGCTTCGTGGGCAGGGAAATAGTACATAAGAAGGAAGCCTGCTCTCTGAGAGGATGGAGAGAAGAAAAGGAGTACTGCTTCAGAAGGTATAGAAAAGTCTACTC
>NW_022967210.1:0-215 GCF_012274545.1 Fukomys damarensis
TGTTTTCCTTTTCTATTGTTATATGTTTGTGATACGTAATAAATACATTCATTGTAAGGATAGTACATGTTTGTAATCCATACAGTTCACAATCCTCTTGGGGAGTAGGTCATGTACATATTACAGATTATTATGTTTTATCCTCTTCTTCTTCCCTCCCTATCCCCTTTCTTCCACTGGTCGCCCCATCACCCTTTTTGGAACTGTTAGTACTA
>NW_022967211.1:0-274 GCF_012274545.1 Fukomys damarensis
AAGGTGCTGCCTCACCTGCCCCCAGCAAAGTCCACCGGCCTTCAATTTCAACTCAAGCGGCCACTGCTAAGGGACCCACCTGACCTTTTCCTCCTCTGGTCCTTTGCAGCCTTCAGAGTGACTGTCCAGGGAGACAGGACCTCTTGTCCTGGCGAGGCATTGCCTGAGGGTGGGGCCTGGGATCTACTGCTGGCCAGAGGACATGAGGGGTTTGTCAGGGGAGCCTGCAGGAAAGTTTTCTCGGTGTGTAAGGAGGAAAGGGGTCCTTTCTGAC
>NW_022967212.1:0-217 GCF_012274545.1 Fukomys damarensis
AGAGTTCTCTGGTCCCAGCTTTTACACCCCTGTCCATAGCAGTCAACATGCTCACCTTTTCCTCAGTGGTTAGGTGCCACCTCTCGACCCTGCCAGCCTGGGATCCAGTTACTCCACTGGCTGTGGTTCCCTATGTTCCTTCAGAGAAGGAAGCAGCCAGTGCCTTCCAAGGCTGGTGGGGCCCCTCACAGCCTGATTCCTCATCACTGAGGAAGTT
>NW_022967213.1:0-210 GCF_012274545.1 Fukomys damarensis
ATCATTTTGTGATGTCATACGGTTAAACAAAAACACTAACACTGTAGCTGTGGACTTCCATGGGCTGGTGGAGGAAAAAAAATCAATATATTAGCTGTATACTGTGTAGTATCAGCAAGGTGGCTATTGGTTAGTTAATTTTTTTGTTTTTCAAACAGTTATATAGGAAATTCTTTATTGTATTGATACCAAAACTACTACTGTGTTTTG
>NW_022967214.1:0-724 GCF_012274545.1 Fukomys damarensis
GTTTGTAGGTCTCTGCCTGGCAGAGATTGAAGCACTGCTGTGAGGCACTTTTAGCAGAGAAGCAATTCAGGCCTAAGAGAGTGCCTAGCACCTCTGAGTGCACAGAAGCCTGCAGAACTCTGTATACTTGGGGATAGGTTCAGTTTGACATTAGAAGAAAAACGCAATTTGCAGAGAGCTTCTGCGGTTTAAAGTGCAGTTTTCCTCTGGAAACAGTTTCTCTCGCCGCTTAGCCTTTTGAAGCAAAAGCGGTCAGTTTCAAGAATGTGAAGTAAACCACAGAGAAAGGTGTTGCAACTCTGTGAGTTTACCAGTGAAGTCCAACTCATATGTGGAGCACAACTGTATTACTTTTTGTGTGTAGGTCTCTGTCTGGCAGAGATTGAAACACTGTTGTGGGGCAGTTTTAGCAGAATGTCTCTGTCTGGCAGAGATTGAAACACTGTTGTGGAGCAGTTTTAGCAGAGAAGCCGTTCAGTCCAAAGAGAGTGCCTCGCAGCTCTGAGTGCACACAAGCCTCCAGTACTCTGCATAATTGGAGATAGGTTCAGGTTGATGTTACAACACAAATGGACTTTGCAGAGGGCTTCTGCGGTTTAAAGTTCAGTTTTCCCCGGGAAACACCTTCTCTCGCCGCTTGGCCGTTTAAAGCGAAAGCGTACAGTTTCATGAATGTGAAGCACTCCACAGAGAAAGGTGCTGCAACTCTGTGAGGTTACCAGTG
>NW_022967215.1:0-233 GCF_012274545.1 Fukomys damarensis
ATCTGTTTCCCTGAAATTCACCATGGGCATATTGAGTGTAATTGCTGTGAAATTTTGGTTCGGCTCCTCCTTGAACTGATCTGTTTTCTGCATCTTTTCTAAGAATTTTTCATAGATTTTGGTTATCTGATATTATTTTCTTCTTCCTTTGTGACCTCTTGCCTTATCTTCCGAGTGTTGGGGGTGGGGCTTGGAGATCTTCTATTTCCTTGTTTCCCTATTCTCCTACTTGT
>NW_022967216.1:0-201 GCF_012274545.1 Fukomys damarensis
TCAGCTTCATAAAATGAAATCTCAAGTATATAATTGGTGTTTTTTAAAAAATATGTAGTAAAATTCTTCAGTGAAACTTTGTGAACCTTGGAATGTCTTTTAGAGTTTTTTTTTTTTTGTACTGGGAATTGAACTTGGGGCTTTGCGCTTGCAAGGCAGGCAGCGGAACCACTGAGCTAAATCGCCGGCCCCTTAGGGTTT
>NW_022967217.1:0-517 GCF_012274545.1 Fukomys damarensis
TGCGCAAACCTACTTTTATTTTTCTACCCAATTCACCTCTGGCCCCATATTGGCAAAATTTAATTTGAAAGCAAGAATGAGTCATAGTGAAAAGCCGGGCATGGTGGTGCACGCCTGTAATCCCAGCACTCAGGAGGCTGAGGCAGGAGGATCACTGTGAGTTCAAAATGAGCCTGGGCTGCATAGTGAGTTCCAGGTCAGTCTCAAATACAAAGTGCGACTGTCTCAAAAAAAATAAAAATAAAAAGAAAGAAAGAAACAAAGAATGAGTCACAGTGGCCACTTTAGGCAGCCAGTGTCCTTCAGACAGCCCTTGGTCACCTTAAGTCTCTGTCAGAGCCCTGCAGGAGGCCAGTGGTAAAGCTGCCTCTGACTGCTCTGCAGATCATTTGTAATAAAAATGGTCTTCCTGCTGGTAAGTTGCTGCCTTTCTTCAAATTGCACTGTCAACACTTTGCAGTCACTTGGCCACGCATTTGGGACCTCTGGCTCCTCTGTCTGCTGAAGGATGATGAGC
>NW_022967217.1:2080-2302 GCF_012274545.1 Fukomys damarensis
TAAGGCCACCCAAGAAGAGGGAAGCCCCCCTTCATCAAAACACGCATGATGGGAGGATATGGCCACTGGCAGCACCTGTGCTGGGGCCCTTGGTCACCTGTGTGTCCTCTGAGGGACATGGAGTCAGCTGGAGGCTCACAGGTTGTCTGTAGCTCTTGCTGTTCTGTACACATGTACATGGCTGTGTCATTTAAACATCCTTCAGAACTTCAGCTTCAGCTG
>NW_022967218.1:0-314 GCF_012274545.1 Fukomys damarensis
TTTCATTTCTTTTGCATTTACTTGAGCATGTGTATGAGTTAGTATGTGGTCTGTTTTGTAGAATGTCTTGTATGCTGCCAAAAAGAATGTGTGATCTTGTTTTGGGGTGGAACACTGTAAATATGTATTAAGTCCATTGGATTGAAGGATTGGTTCAGCTCTGGTATTTCTCTGTTGATTTTTGCTTAATTGACCTGTACATTTGTGACTCTGGGATACTGAGATTCCCTGTGACAATTGAATTGGTTGTTATCTGATTCTTCATAGTCACTGCCCTTTTTTCATGAAGTTGCTTTGCCAGATTTGCTGCATAC
>NW_022967219.1:0-359 GCF_012274545.1 Fukomys damarensis
CAAGTTTGAGACTATCCTGGGCTACATAGTGAGTTCAATCAAGCTTGAACTGCATAGTCAAACCCTGTCTCAAAAAAATTAGACATTCCTAGTTAATTGCTAAATTCAGTTACATCAGAGTCATCTAAGATATTTTTTAAAACATTTGAGTCCCACCTGAGATTGCTGACTTTCAATGTCCAAAAGAAGGCCCCAGGAATCAGTATGTTTACTGAACTCTTCAGGTGTTATTTATTGATAGATTGATTTAGTTTGAATATTGACCACTCGCCACCCTCATTCAAAGAAACCTCCCACAGAAACAAGTAAATGCACACATCATATCACTCATATATTTATGTGCTCATACACCAGCACAG
>NW_022967220.1:0-412 GCF_012274545.1 Fukomys damarensis
AAGAAAATGTTTGTTTAAACTAAAAATGTCAAGTAATCTTTCATTTGCAAATCCAATCCATCAATTACTTTTCCAAATTCAGTCCTGTCTCTCCTCTCTTACTCCTTCACTATCTCCCCTACTCGAAGCCACCACCATCTCTCTCTTAGCCATTTTAATAGCATCTTTACATCCTCCTTTGCCTCTGGAGAATCTATCCTGGATATGCTGCTGCCAAATGGTCTCCTTAAAGTGTCCTGAGCATTACAGAGAGATCAGGTGAGGATGCGGGCCACGGTGTGTGAGATGAAACTGGGTCTATTTCCTAACTCAAAGAAAGCCCAGAAGTATGGTACATAAAACATTGATTCATTTTGCTCTGCTTGACAGAGCACACAGGAGGGTCTCTTTTGGCCTCTGTTTCCATTCTTTA
>NW_022967221.1:0-213 GCF_012274545.1 Fukomys damarensis
TTTTATTGATTCTTTAAAGAAGGTCCACAGTAATAAAACAGCTAAGTTTTCCTGTAACTTAAAGTTCCTTAAAATGACCCCATTTTTTACCTATAGAATTCCAAGTTGCACATCTTTTTCCTTCAATTTGGAAAACGTGCAACTCCCCCATCACTTCCAAAACCATTGTGCTGTGTTCTTCTGGAACTGAAAAAATCCATAGCCATTGGAGTC
>NW_022967222.1:0-1899 GCF_012274545.1 Fukomys damarensis
ATTTCTAAAATAATCCTGTACTAGAATATATATTCAGTTGAAATGTCTAAGCTATTTGTAAATCCCCATGCTTATGTCTTTGTTACCGAAAATGATGTCAAGGCTGAAAGCATCTGCTTTCCTTAGAAGCATATTAGAAACACACTTTCGGGCTCTTATTCAGAATTCCTAAAACAGAAGCTGAAGTTCAAGATTTACATAATTCATATTACCATATTACCTGCCCTACTCTTTCTTATTAGCCCTAACTGGCATCACTATTTGGTAGTATTTTTAAGCTATTTTTAAGAATGTGGGAAGAATGATCCTTTTATGCAAATTGTCCATCTGACATGGGTCTTTTAGCTAGAATATCTAAGTAACTCAAATCATCCAACAGCAGAAACCAAATAACACAATTAAGAAATAGGCATTAGATCTAAGTAAAAGAAACTTCTAAAGAGACAATTTACATGTAGCAACTCATTGCTGCTCATGGAAATGTAAATCCAGGGAACAATGAGATTTTCGCCTCAGATCATGAGAATGGCTATTATTAAAAAATATCTGAAGGCAAAGTGTCAGTGGGAATATGGAGAAAAGAAAACTTTTACATGCGGTCGATGGGTCTGTAGATGAGAATTTCCACTATGAAAAATTGCTTGGAAGTTTCTCAAAGAAATCAAAATAAAACTCATGTGTTCCAACGATCTCAGTATTGGATATATATTCAAAGAAAGTGGAATCATCAAGTCAGAGACATACACAACACGATTGTCACTGCAGCGCTATTCAGAGTAGTGAAGAGATAAAAACTACTGAAGTGCCCACCCACTTGTGAATAAATAAGGAAGATACAGTGCATAAACATAATGGCATAGTATTCATTTTTTAAAAAAATGAAATGCTATCACTTACAATGTTGGAGAAATAAGTAGTGTTGGAGTTCATGAAATAGGACAGGCACAGAAAAACCACATGACCTCACTCATATGTGGAATCTAAACAGAAATAAAAATTGATCTCAGAAATTGAGAAGAGAGTGGCAGTTCCCAGACACCTGTGCTTGTGCGGGGCAGAGAGGGATGGCTGATGAGCTCCCGTGTTTCGAAGCAAGAATGCTGCGCCAAAGCGGTGTGGTGACCGTAGAAGGCAATGATGTACTGCACATTGCAAAAAGCCAGAAGGAAGAATTTTGACTAATTTTGCCGTAAAGAAATCATAAATGTTTGTAGAGATAAGCATATTTAACCTGACTTAACATTGTGGAATGCATGCATATGTAAAAACATGAGGTAATATCCCAGTAAGTAAATTTTTAAAATAAATAACTGAAGCAATCATACTTTTATTGGGAAATTTCCAATGGACATCGTTTTTAACCCAAGAAATTTCTGAAGTCTTTATCATGGCCTATACACTCTCCGATAGCCTTGCCTCTTGTTAAATGTCTAGCATCAGTTTCCACTTCCATTCCTTGCTCTTTCTATAAAATTTTATTACCATCAGTTTTGTTCTGATTAATAAAATGTCACTTCTTGATAAAAGCGCACAATATAGTTTCATTTTGTTCCTCTGTTCTGGTGACCGTACATTCAAATTACAAGTTAGATTTTTCAGCCTGGCTTACTGAGCAGCACTTCCCGTGACTTTAGATATGAAAAGGAGTGAGATATAAAATGATATTTTAATCCACTGGAAATTTAATATAACCAGCTATTATAAAGTGTTCTTTCATCCTGATAGACGCATCTTGTATTTTCTAAATTTCTCTGCTTATTTCTTTATATATACACAACCTCAGCTCTTAATAAGTTGATGATGAATTAACTACAGTAATGTAGGAACTGTTAGTAATTAAGAAATAGCTTGGTCATACTAATTAACCCAAAGATAATAATGATGAAATCGAGGAAAAAA
>NW_022967223.1:0-685 GCF_012274545.1 Fukomys damarensis
GAAGCTGATTTCAGAACTTTGCTGATACGCAAAGGGGGAGAACGAGCTGGGCAGTGAAATCTCCATTGTTGTTCACACAAAATTATGAAGTTTTTGGTTTGCAATTATGAGTTTACTTGTAAATGCAAAGTGTGTTCAAAGCACAAGGTGAATATTTAAATTTTACAACGTATTATAGTAAAAGATGCATTGCCACGAATCCCCTTTAAAATACTCTTGCTCACTTGAACACATTTACTCTGCCATTCTTGCCATTTTCTAAGGCAGCTCTGGAAGCCCGCTGTTGTGGGTGTTTTTACAAGGTGTGATCAAAAATGTGGTGACTGCTATTGCTGAGGTCCGTCCAACAGAATGGTAGGCTTGCAAAGACGTGGCTCAGTGCCTGTATTCTCTTGCTTCCCAGGAACAGGCCCTGTGAAAGTGTTGGCTCTTTCCTCACACGAAATGGACAATGAGAGGTAAACATTTGTGACTGATTCAGAATGTTGTGCAACCACAAAAGCATAACTGAAGACACTTGTGAAAGAGGCTGTCCAGAATCGCCTAAGAAAACGGCAAGAACAATGTGATGAATATGTTGGAAGCACGGGGTCATATTTTAAAGTAAACTAGTGGACATGTTCCCTTTATGGTAATATTTTTAAAAATGTAAACATTTGCTGTATTTTTAGTACATTTGGAGTAC
>NW_022967224.1:0-228 GCF_012274545.1 Fukomys damarensis
GCACACAGGAGGACTCTGGCTGGATCTACTAGGACAAGGTTGTCACATCCAATATAGGTGGTCCTGGGACTTTCTAGGAATGTTTATGTCATGAGAGGGAATTTACTCACCCACCCACACATCTTAAACTGTACCATCAGGGGCCCTAGAGAGATCTGACTTGGGCCAGCACCTGTGAAAGGCATTAAATCAGCTATGAATTAGGGCCTACCCACTCTGGTGATATCA
>NW_022967225.1:0-207 GCF_012274545.1 Fukomys damarensis
CACATCCCAGTAGTCAGCAAGTGCATGAGTGGATGCTCTGTCTTTCACCATTTCGCATCCTATAAAGAGAGATTTAATCACTGTAGCAGACAGTTTGCCTTTGTCAGTGGTTTTCAGGTACATCAGAGTTTTCCTAAAATATTTCACTGGACTTTTGAACAGTTATAACCCTCCATCTCCAGACTTTTTCGCCATCCTTCCAACTGG
>NW_022967226.1:0-261 GCF_012274545.1 Fukomys damarensis
GCTTCACTTTCCACATCCGACAGTGGCACTTGGCCAAAATCACCCTGCTGCTCAGTCCTGACTGTGATTGTAATCCGGGGCCCTTAGTTGCACCGGAAGGGCATCTTGTTGCTGTGCGAGCTCAGTGGTTCTCCGTGGAAAGACCGGGCAAGAAGTGCCTTGTGCAGAAGCAGGAGGGCGATGTGCACTGTCACGTGTGTGCGTGTGTGTGTGCACGTGTGAGTGCGTGTGCGTGTGTCTGTGATGTTGTTTAGAGAGTGC
>NW_022967227.1:0-244 GCF_012274545.1 Fukomys damarensis
TCTGCCTCTTTCCCGACAGCACAGAAACACCTCCCCTTCCCCACGCTGTGAGAAGCACGCTTCGCTCTGGGAAGCCTCAGGGGAGAGGCAGCTTGGCCCAGCCCAGGGTGTGGAGTTGGCCTCCGGTTCCAGAGCAGGGGCTCTGCACACCTGTCTGCTGCAGCAGCGGGCAGGGCCCCACCCTCTAGTTCTCCTGTAACCAGTGACTGTAGACCTGGCATCTGAAGTGGGCCTTATTGGGCCC
>NW_022967228.1:0-426 GCF_012274545.1 Fukomys damarensis
GAACTCTGTATACTTGGGGATAGGTTCAGTTTGAAGTTAGAACACAAATAAACTTTGCCGAAGTCTGCTGTCGTTTAAAGTGCTGATTTCCCCGGGAAACAGCTTCTCTCGCCGCTTAGCCGATTAAAGTGAAAGCGGTCAGTTTCATCAATGTTAAGTACTCCACAGAGAAAGGTGCTGCAACTCTGTGAGTTTACCAGTGAAGTCCACTTCTTAGGGGGAGTACAACCGCAGTCCTTTTTGTTTGTAGGTCTCTGAGAGATTGAAACACTGTTGTGAGGCACTTTTAGCAGAGAATCCCTTCAGGCCAAAGGGAGTGCCTAGCAGCTCTGACTGCACACAAACCTCCAGAACTCTGTGTAATTGGGGAAAGGTTCAGTTTGACGTTAGAACACAAACGCACTTTGCCGAGGGCTTCTGCCGTTT
>NW_022967229.1:0-336 GCF_012274545.1 Fukomys damarensis
CCTCAGCAGCACAGTCAAGCACGGAGGTCTCTTCTCCACAGGATCCTGCTGCATGGGCCAGTGGAACCTGCATTGTCTTGGGAATCAGAGGGTTTCAGTGATGACAGGCGATCTGCGCAACTTGGCAGATTTTTGCCTACTGCACACTCCCACACTCCTGCCCAAGTTGTTCTTCACTGGCAAGGGGGGCAGCAGGAGTAGATGCCCTCGTGGAGGGGCTGACAGCACCTATGACCGGCCCTGAGCACTGTGCTTCACAAGGGTTAATTCCTGTGGCCCAGAGGGGCTCCTGTGTCCCCACTTTACATATAAGGGAAAGGGGCCTGAGAGGACCTC
>NW_022967230.1:0-230 GCF_012274545.1 Fukomys damarensis
AATTGAATTTATTGGTACATTCTAGGTATACAGTACAGTTACATTCATTATTGTGATCTTGTATGTTTACATGACAGGTCTTGGTTCTCATTTTTTCCCCTTGTCCCTGCCCTCCTAAAAAATAGACTTTTAAACAATGAAGGATTTTCTCTTATGATAATCTGTACAAATTTTTGGAGATATTTTGAACAAAGCAGAAATGTCTAAAGAGGACCTTTGTGAACAAAAAG
>NW_022967231.1:0-357 GCF_012274545.1 Fukomys damarensis
TTTTTAGTTGGGTCTTTCTCTGCTTTTTGGGATCAAGGTGATGCTTCCTTCTGGAAGTGAATTTGGGAGTATTGCTTCCTTTTCAATTTCATTGAAGAGTTTAAATAGTAGTGACAATAGTTCTCCTCTAAATGTCTTGTAGAATTCAGCAGTGAAGGCTTCAGGACCCAGGCTTTTCTTCATTGGTAGGATTTAATTACATTTTCAAATTTTTGATTGATATTGAGTTGTTTAAAGTTTTTAGGTCTTCTTTGTTCAACTTTGGTAATTTATATGTATCTAGAAATCTTTCCATTTCGTCTGTGTTTTCCATCTTATTGCCATAATACATTCTTAAAGTAAATATTTTTTATCCTC
>NW_022967232.1:0-271 GCF_012274545.1 Fukomys damarensis
CCTTAGGCTCATCCCCAGTGCCGGATTTCAAGGACGGCCTGCTGGGAGCTTAGGAATCAGGTGTTGGCTTAGTGTTAGGGATAGTGTTGGTGAGCGTGATCCGGAAGGAAGTCGCCTACCGGGTAGTTTGCCTGTGCGAGGTAAGGTGAGGGCAGCGCCTTTCAGGAAGCTGGGAGGCACTGGGTAATTCCAAGGACCCGCGCGTCGAACCGCGGTGCCAGTGGGCAGTGCCGAGCCAGCGAGTAGGGTGAGAGCTCGATGATGGGGACGG
>NW_022967233.1:0-211 GCF_012274545.1 Fukomys damarensis
TGGACTTCTAAGGGAGCTCTGCAGGGTGAGGAGCTTGGTGCATACTCGAAAAATCAAAACCAACACCTCCACGCCCTCACCATGTGGAATCACATCTCCAGGAAAACCTCTGATAACCCCATAGATGGTGCCTTTCATTGGGAATGACTATCATTTGTTTGTACCTTTTTGCCAATTTCATGTGTCAGGCAGAAATAAATTGGTAAAAGAG
>NW_022967234.1:0-296 GCF_012274545.1 Fukomys damarensis
AAATACCGAATAGTTTCTCTGGTGTGAAAAACTATAATTATACATAAGATCCTAATGGTATAACTGACAATGTGAAATCAGAAGAAAAGGGCTAAAGATGTAGGGGAAGTGGGAAGGGTCGTGGAAAGGAAATAAGGGAAAAGAAAAAAATATGAGAAAATAAAAAAGGAAATAAAGTATTTATAAATAGAGAAGGGAGGAGAGGGTGAAGGTAAAGCAGGAGTATGGGGAAAAAGTGAGAATCAAGACCTGCCATGTAAAGATACAAGATCCCAATGATGAATGTAACTGTACTG
>NW_022967235.1:0-255 GCF_012274545.1 Fukomys damarensis
CCGCGGGTTCGGAGAAGGCCGTGGCCAGGCCCGGTGGACGGGCGGCTTCCTCCTCGGCACAGGGCTGCTCTCGGCCACGGTGCTGCTGGGTGGACGGTCCCCGAGCCCTGGCTGCTCAGCTTCCTGCCGCTGCTTCTCCATTGTGTGTGAGGCGGGTGCTCCGGTCCCTCCAGCTGACATCAGCTGTGAGCATACTAAAAACTCAGTAACACCCGACAGCCTAACGCGCAGCTCCTGTTAACAGGGGGAATCTCC
>NW_022967236.1:0-221 GCF_012274545.1 Fukomys damarensis
GTACCTACTGTTATGGCTTGTATCTGGAAGTCCCCCCAAAACCTCATGTGGTTATAAGTGGGGATTTTCAGCAGTGGCTGGATCTAGGGTGTGGGAAACTGGGATTAAGGATGTGATAACCCACTCTGGGTGTGGGTGGCACCACCCAAAAGGTTGGTAAAGGGAGAAGCAGGCTTGCTTGCTACTGCTTCTGCTGCTGCCACTGCTGCTGCTTGCCTGCC
>NW_022967237.1:0-203 GCF_012274545.1 Fukomys damarensis
ATAAATTGCACTTGACTTAAACAAAGTCATTGCTCTGCAAAACCTAGCTCATGAAAAGACACCGGTTAGGAAGCGACAAGGCGGGCCACATGGGGGGTGGGTACAGCGTCAGGAGGGTTACTGGGAGCCGGTTTCAGAAAGCAGAGTGGGAACCACAGGGCAGCGAAGGGCCACGGGGAGAAGCTGGGCCCGGAGCTGGCAGC
>NW_022967238.1:0-267 GCF_012274545.1 Fukomys damarensis
TGTACCTGAAAATTCCTTAAAGGCCCAAGAGAGTGCCTAGCAACCCTGAGTGCACACAAGGCTGCAGAATCCTGTATAGTTGGAGATAGGTTCAGTTGGAGGTAACAACTCAAATGCACTCTGCACAGTGATTCTGCAGTTTAAAGTGCAGTTTTCTTCAGGATTCAACTTCTTTCCTGCTTAGCCCTTTGAAACCAAAGTGGTTAGTTTCCTGAAAGTGAAGTACTCCACAGAGAAAGGTTCTGCAAATCTGTGAGTTTACCGGTG
>NW_022967239.1:0-921 GCF_012274545.1 Fukomys damarensis
TGAGACTGCATCAGCATTTTCCTTTTAAATGGTTGGCAATTCGGCTGGAAGAGTGTGTCCTGTCCAAGCCTTGGCAGACACTACCTCTGATGGAGGGAAGAGGTTTAGCTGGACTTGGTAGGTTATTTTTAAAAAGCAATGTGCTTAACCAGTTGGCTTTTGCTGAGCTCATGGAAAGAGCTTAAAGGGACTTTGAAAAATATTTTTTTCCACTTATTAAAATATCAAATTAAACAAAATGGCAAAAATTAAATTTTCCTGCACCCAAGGTGGTTAAGATTATCAAAATAGACAAAAAAAGAATGAATAGATTGGGACATTTTTAAATCTTCCCAATGATTCTATGCTGTGCAAATAGGTCTGTAACTTACTGGCCTATTTGCATAGACCAGTTTGTCTTCTTCTGTGTGCCAGATATCAAATTATTCGCCTCTTTATTATCTATCAAAATAGACCTGAGACTCTTGGGATATGAGGTCCCTGGCATTTGTGGGACTTGCAGGAATGCTGGTGTCAATTGGAATAAGGCCCTTAATCAGGTAGCTGGAATGCAAGATTTTTACTGGATTTTTATGTTGAAAGTATGGCAATGTTTGTCCTTTGGCCTGGAGCATGGCAAAATAATCCACATACTGTGTTATAATAATGAGTCATATTCACTATCATGTATCATAAAGAGCAGTGTCAACCTAAAATTCACTGTGGGCACTGCAGACGAAAGTGTGCTGTACCAACTCTTGGCATCATCAGCGCTAAGAAAATGTGACATCCATTGCTCTGGAGAATATGCTGACTGCTGCCAACCCAAGCAACAGAAATCACTACTTTTCCTCTCTGTGTTTTTGCTGGAATAAAAGGTTCAGCTGTGGATACAATAGGGATTACCAAATCATACTCTTTTTTTTTTTTTTTTTTTTTTTT
>NW_022967240.1:0-438 GCF_012274545.1 Fukomys damarensis
TTGCAGTGGTATGTGTCTGTGCTTGATTTATTCTGCTTTGCTTTGATTCCAATCTCACGTCCAATTTAAGTGAGGTCAGACCATAACCAGACAATTCAATGAGTGTAAAAATCTTCCCTCACCTTTTTCTTTTGGCACCAGGGAGTGAACTTGGAACCTTGCGTTTGCAAAGCTGGCGGCGGAACCACTGAGCTAAATCCGTGGCCCATAAATCTCTTTTTAACATGTTCTAGCCTTTGAAAAATAATTGTTTTCTTTTTGAGGGGTTACAGCAAATAAGTAGACTACAGATGTATTTTTATTGCATTTTCAAAAAGGTGTTATTTGCTCCTGGGAGTATCACTTTACTGAGAAAAGTTTTACTGCTACTCAAGTGGCAATTATTGGAGATTTAGTTGTAGTGATCAGGGAAGCAGTCTTCAAGTGAATTTTGATCAA
>NW_022967241.1:0-321 GCF_012274545.1 Fukomys damarensis
GTCTCACTATGTAGTTGAGACTGACCTGGAACTCACTATGTAGCTCAGGCTGATCTCGAACTCCCAGCGATCCTCCTGCGTCAGCCTCCTGAGTGCTGGGATTACAGGCGTGCGCTACCACGCCCGGCTGCAACACTGACTTTCTAAGCACTGACCACTCCTAGGTCCCTAGGTGGCAGCTGGACAAATACCAGCTTCTCAAGGGGGTACTTTTCTTGGTAGAGGTCTGTAAATTACCTCATGAGACCGTCTAATTACGTGGCTTGGACGCATGTGTGTTCTTGGCATTGCTTTGAAAATGAAGCACAGCCTGGGTGCGGT
>NW_022967242.1:0-218 GCF_012274545.1 Fukomys damarensis
TGCCTTACACGTATAAACAAGTACCAAACTCTTAAAAACTAAATTTAAAAAGGCTGAAGGGCCGGGGATTTAGCTCAGTGGTTTGGTGGCCTGCCTTGCAAGCACAAGAACCTGAGTTCAATCGCCGGTACCAAAAAAAATAAAATAAAAAGGCTGATTTTGGCTTGTCTGTTTCTCAATTTTTTTTTGTAATTAGAAAAAAATAAAAGCACCTTGGG
>NW_022967243.1:0-979 GCF_012274545.1 Fukomys damarensis
TTTTTTTTTTTTTTTTTTTTTTTGAGACAGGGTCTCACTATGTAATTGAGACTTACCTGGAACTCACTGTAGCCCATGCTGGTCTCAAACTTACAGTGATCCTTCTGCCTCAGTCTTCCGAGTGCTGGGATTACAGGCGTGTGCCACCACTTTAGCAGGAACTGATTATTTTAAAAGATGGTGACCAATTTGGTATGATGATGTTTCCTTATGCTTAGAATTAGCTTATGTGTTCATTTCTAGAATGCTACCACAGGTTACATGTCTTTCTCAAACTATTATAGCTGCAGATATGGGATGCTTATCTTCATGTGGCCAGTTTTCCCATTCAAGGGTTTATCTAGTGTCTCTACATCACCGTTTTTTGTTTTTTCCCATTTGCCCGCACAAGTATTTTGCTCGTCATTAAGTTCCTTACTCCTATTTTAGCAAATACTAAAAAGTCTCCTGAACCAATCATTGCCACAGTGGTTGCAAAGGACAATGTTGGGACTTCCCAGCTCCTTCCTGTGCTCTTTAGCCTCCTGTCTCAAGCTCTGTGTTCCCTGATCTTTCACTATTCATGTCAGGCATGCTCAGTCACTTCTAATCATAGCATTCTTGATTTATGTTTGTTTATTTATTTGAGTCAGGATCTTGCTATGTTTCCCAGGCTGGCCCTGAACTCACAATGATCATCCTGTCTCAGCCTCCCAAGTGCTACGGTTATAGGGGCGCACCTCCCCCCACCCCTGTATTTCTTTTTAGAATGTTCTGAACTTTCATTGCTTTTAGTGATTTTCATTGCCTGAGTTATTTTCCTTCTTTAAAAAAAATCTCAACCCATTTGGAGGTGCATATATAATTAAATATAATTTTAATTGTCTTTCTAGATTAAATAAGTAATTTCTAGAAATAGACAAGAGCCTCGCTGCCTGCCTCGCAAGTGTAAGGTCCTGAGTTTGATCCTCATTACCAAAAAAAAAAAAAAAAAAAAACA
>NW_022967244.1:0-215 GCF_012274545.1 Fukomys damarensis
CCTTCTGCAGTTCCTATGACCAAACTGAGCAGTAAAGTATATCCCAGGCGTGGGACTCAGCCAGAGGTAGCCTTGTCTTTCTCAGGTGGCCCTGCTTCTGCTAATATTGATTGTAGGACACCACATAAATTGTCATTTTACCCAAGGGAAAAAGCCACACATCTGAATGCTGGAGTTCAGGGATTTTTTTTTTTACCTCACTGGGTATATTGGTA
>NW_022967245.1:0-208 GCF_012274545.1 Fukomys damarensis
CAAGAAAAAGTTCACATGTCTGAGGCTTGGGAAAATACAATTCTAGTCATGTGGTATCTTGTTGTTTAAGAAAATAATAATGACTCAGTTGTGGTGTGGTGTCAGAGCCTGCATTTCCAACTACTCAGGAGAATGAGGCAGGAGGGTGGCAGGTTCAAGGCCAGCCTGGGCAACTTAGTGAAATCCTATCTCAAAATTTTAAACAAAA
>NW_022967246.1:0-277 GCF_012274545.1 Fukomys damarensis
TTTTACATTAACGCTTTTAATCTCAATACTTTTTAAATTTTTCTTGTTCACAGTATTACTCAATTTTACGTCTTATCTCATCCTGGTCCCACACTCATAAAATCCAGTTTTATTTAAAATTCCAACACAGACACCGGGTTTAGTGAGGTTTTCACACATATTTCCTCCCTAACCTGCTCCATACACGTTATGAGTGGAGACTCCACTCTCTACTGATGCATCATCATTTGGAAGGGCTGCTGGCTAAGTGTGTGGCTGGATCTTCTTTCTCTTCTCA
>NW_022967247.1:0-237 GCF_012274545.1 Fukomys damarensis
TGAGTGCCTTGCACATGGTGGCATGCATGACCGAAACTCACAACAGCCCTCTGAGCCTCGTGCTCTCATTATCCCCATTTTTCAGGTGAGAAAACTGATGGGGAGAGAAATCATAGAACTTGGCCCAGTTCTTCCAACAGTGGATGGTGGAACCAAAATTCAAACCAAGGCAACCTGACTCTAGAGAAAGAGGTTAAGCTTGGTTACTATACACCCTCCAGGGAGAGCTTTGCTTTT
>NW_022967248.1:0-202 GCF_012274545.1 Fukomys damarensis
GGTGTGGGAGTCAGGTTCAACTGGATGTCAGATAAGCTGAGTTCGTGCTCTCTGAAGTCAAAAAGAAATTCTAAAGGACTACAGAGGTCAAGAATAGGAAAATTTAGAGCCAGGGATTTAGCTCAGTGGCACCGCTGCCTGCCTTGAAAGCACAAGGTCCTGGGTTCATCTCAATTTATTGGGAAATAGGAATAGCTCCTGA
>NW_022967249.1:0-238 GCF_012274545.1 Fukomys damarensis
CCCTTCAGGCCTAAGGGAGTTCCTAGCAGCTCTGAGTGCACACAAGCCTCCAGAACGCTGTATTCTTGGGGAGAGCTCCAGTTTGTCGTTAGAACACAAATGCACTTTGCCGAGGGCTTCTGCCGTTTAAAGTGCAGTTTTCCCCGGGAAACAGCTTCTCTCACCGCTTAGCCGTTTAAAGTGAAATCGGTCAGTTTCATGAATGTGAAGTACTCCACAGAGAAAGGTGCTGCAACTC
>NW_022967250.1:0-695 GCF_012274545.1 Fukomys damarensis
TGTTGCCCTCCCAGAATAAAGCCAGAAGTAATTGCTATTTTATGTGATATAGTATAACAATATTTAGAAGCAATGATGCACATGTGTAAATGCCAAATAGTTTCTCTGGTGTGATAAACTAAAAGTGTAAATAAGTATCTAAATGTATAATTGATATTGTGTAATAGGAAAAAGGTTTAATGGTGTAGGGGAAGTGGGAGGGGTAGGGGAAAGGGGAAAAGGGAAAAGAAAAAATAATGGAAACAAAGCCTTTCTAATAGAAGGGTGGAGGGGGTGGAGGGAGGCCAGGGGAAGGGGAAAAAATAAGAACCAAGATACATCATGTAAAGATAGAAGATCTCAATGGTGAATGTAACTGTACTGTATACCTAAAATGTACCGATAAAGAAAACATTTTAGAAGCGATCATACAACGGTTTCCATTTTCCCACTTTCCATATAATCACTTTACTTTTACTGTGCGATTATACATTTTCTTTCTAATGTCACCGTATAATTGAGAGCATGCAGACTTTATCCTCTTCATCAGCACAGTGGACTGCATGATTAAGAAGCAGTCATGTATTTATACTTTTTTTTCCATACTATTTTGTGCCTTTCCTCATATTCTATAGAACATATTTTAAATATCAAGGATAGGACTTAGGTTACAGTTAGATTCTCATGTCAACAAACTTTTAAAATCATATATATAT
>NW_022967251.1:0-434 GCF_012274545.1 Fukomys damarensis
TTGTAGGACCCCACATGAATGGTCATTTGCCCCTAGTGAAAGAGCCACACATCTGAATGCTGGCGTTCAGGGATTTTTTTTGTTTTTTCCTGATTTGGTATGTTGGTACATTGTATGGTATACAGTACAGTCACATTCATTGTTGGGATCTTGTACCTTTACATATCAGGTCTTGTTCCTCAATTTTCCCCTTGTCCCTACCCGCCCTTCCGTCCCTACTCCCCTCCCCATTTCCAAGCATTGTATTTCCATTTTCTCATTTTCTCCTGTTTTCTTTCCTTCACCACGTGATCTCTGCCCTACACTTCCCACTATCCTTACACCTGAAGACCTTTTCCACCTATTTCACATTCTCAATTTCCTCCTTAAGGTTTTATGTACTAGTATAGTTTACTCACACCAGAGAAACTATTCGGTATTTGAACATGTGTGAT
>NW_022967252.1:0-402 GCF_012274545.1 Fukomys damarensis
AGACAAAAAAGAGGGGCAGGGGGAGGGAGAGGGAGGGGGAGAAAGAGGGAGGGAGGGGAGTGAAAGAGAGAGGGGAAGAAAATAAGGGGCTGGGGACATTATGTACCTCCAGAGAATGCCCTTCGTGACCTATGTCCTCTACCTAGGTATGCCTGCCACTAGCACAGTCATCTATGAACTCATCAGTGAGGACTCCCATGACGTAATGACCTTCCGAAAGCCCTACCTCTGAACACATGAGCCTTTTGTCGGACATGTTTGACGCAAAGGATAACAAATGCCCACATGTCCTCCCATGCCAACAAGCGTCAACAGTTTTCTTTTTGGTAGTGAATATAAAACAGTTGCAAGATTTATTTTATTGAGCAACATTTTTAAAGATACAAGAAACAGGCCACACAC
>NW_022967253.1:0-211 GCF_012274545.1 Fukomys damarensis
TTTTCCACATTTATTGTTTTTCTTGCATCACTTATTTTTCCTTTCTTCTGCATTCTAGAAAGGCTCTCCAGATGATCATCTAGATCCTGCAATCTGCAGTAGCAATTCTGACTTTTTCAATATATCTAGATTTTAACTCTCCTGTTGCTTTTTTGGGGTTCTACTCAACTTTGACCTCATTTATTTTTATTTGTACACAATTCTATTTGTC
>NW_022967254.1:0-222 GCF_012274545.1 Fukomys damarensis
GTTATGTGAGAGAAGTCCAAGCTCACTGTTATAGATATTATTTTTAAAACTTCAGTCATTAACATAGATGTAATTATTTCTTTATTCCAGATTAGAAAAGGATCAAAGGCTAAGGAAAAGAATTGTATGAGTCACCCTTGCTTTTTCACTGGGAAAGCGTTAGCTTTCTCATACAACAAACAAACAATAAAAACCTTTTACATCTTTTTGGGCAAAACTGAG
>NW_022967255.1:0-264 GCF_012274545.1 Fukomys damarensis
TCCTGCTTCTGATCATTTTTCTTTTACTGTGCTCTTTATTTATATTTTGGGTTTCTAAGAAAAAAGAAAGCAATTACAACCAGAGGAGCAAACCTTGATATTTAAGTTGCACATTTGTCCATCCTGTCATCATCACTTATGTGACAGTGAATTTTTATGAAATTTCATTGATATTGATCAGTGTTTGTCATTTTGAACTACAAGATTTGAGCAGTTCTGAGAACCATGAAACTTTTACTATTGGTGTTTTAAATTAAGAGCTAT
>NW_022967256.1:0-345 GCF_012274545.1 Fukomys damarensis
CGTCAAGGGGTTTCGCAGAGGACAGCATGGGACACGCGAGCACAGCAAGCTCCACTGTGAGGATCTCGGGCAACCTGTCAAGGTCGCTGTGCTCAGACAGGGCCGCCGCAGCCGGAAGACACACCCTGGCACTTCCACATTCTGTGCCCTCACTCCTCCCCTCGGCAGCTGCTGGTATTTGTTTGTTTGTTTTTACGTTGTTCAAGCTACGAAACATAGTCTGAAAATCTGAGAGGTCTTCTTCTGCCTTAGCCTCCGTGCACAGCACCGAGGAGACACAGGCGTGGGCTGGCTGTCAAAGTTAAAGCCAACTGGAAATTCCGGTGGAAGCCTTTCCAACGAGAC